>NC_135807.1:42362729-42534776 GCF_964213995.1 Mustelus asterias | reverse complement strand
GGGGGGGGGTGTCAAGGGAAAATAAACAAAAGCCATCCATTTAATCGCAGAGCACCGAGGTATCATCCATCATCAAAACATCTCACAATTACAGCACATTTAGAACGGGGAAAAATGGATAACCTGGAAAAGCAACACTTTCAGATATATTCAAATTGCTACTGAGGGAAGTCACATATGTAGCCCTAAAGTCTGACTATTTATAAATATCCTGGAGCAATCATAATGCCACCACCAATCCAAAAGGACCCATTTTTTAAAAATGAAATACACATTTACATAGGGCTTCCTTGCTGTCACATACAGATATTTAGAAAAACCATACACTGTATTGTCCCTGAGAATCTGTGTTGTGAAATAAGGTGAGTTTCACTTCACACAACAAATCACAGCTGAAAGAGGCTTTCCATCTCCCAGGCAAAATATTTGTTAAATGATTATGTTGACAGCATACACGTTTTATAATAAATACAGAAAATGCTGGATAAACTCAGCAGGTCTGGCAGCATATGTGGAGAGAAACAGTTAACATTTTGGAGGGGTCATTTAGATCTGAAACATTAACCCTGTTTCCCTCTCCACAGATGATATCAGACCTGCTGAGTTTTCCTAACAGTGTCTGTTTTTATTTCAGATTTCCAGCATCCGCAGTATTTTGCTTTACACTTTTCATAACATAGCTAAATTTTGCATATGGACACACATACATAAACAAAATGGATCTTCATACTGAAATGGAAAACCTAACAAGCAAACCCTATATATCAAAAAAGATTGCAAGGAAATTTCTAGATTTCAGAGTAAAATCCTATCATTCAGAACAAGGCATTTGGTGATACTGAGTTTAAGATTTTAAAGCACCCAGAAAATAGAATAGAAACTCAAAAATACTCAGTGAGATTAATGATTCCTAATTTGTTAAATATGAAGTCCTATAAAAAGTTACATACATATACTATTTTTACCACAAGAACATTATTTTAAAAAGTTGAAATTGCAATGACAATTAATAATTATACTGGCGCTGGCAAGGTTGGTGTAGAACATGTCCATTGTGCTTAGTTTGTCGAGAGCTACACTCTCTAAGAAGGTTTTGGCGGCGAATGTTGTTGCGGTTTATGAGGTGCTTTGCACCATGCTCTTTTCCACGTTGAACATGACGAAGCTGATTGGCTTGTTCTACGAAACTGGTGTGGGCGGCTAGAGCGGCTGCATAGCAGCGAATATGATGGCCTACCCCGCTAGGGGTTTCAGTTCTAGAACGAGAAGCAAAATTTCAATTATATCACCCGTATTCATCCGAGTTATCAAGATAGCTTATTATGCAAAATCACATTTTTCTGTCAATTTCAGTTGCCATTTTAAACCAACTATCTTCCTACTGCATTTGATAGCATAAAATTCACTATTTGTTGCAGTGCTTGAAGTGCTAATGCTGTTGGCAGGCCCGAGTTTATTGGCAATGTCTAAAATGAATGAGGAGGCTCTCTTGCATAAGCACCAAGGCACACATCAATTGTTTTTGGCACCTGCCCCCTACCCCAACCACATGCCCCTGAAGCAATATATATGTTTAGTTCACTTGTATTACTTGTCACCTTTTTACTCACAATCTCAGAACTCAGTTCACCTGTACACAACAGCAATTCAGTGTCTCAATGTGTGGGTTACATCAGTAAAAATTCTATCCGTCATACTAGCTTTAGAACTTTGACAAGTTACTGCTAATGGAAGACAGAGAATGGGAGACCAGTAAGGAAAACATTGGCATAGCCAAGTCTGCAGGTTACAAGGGTATATTTAAGAATTTTAGGGGTGATGAGCTGAGGGACAGGAGGGGGTGGATGATGTTGCAGGTGTAGAAGAAGTGCTCTTGGTAACGAATTGGATGCGTGGTTTAATGCTCAGCTCTGGATTGAACAGGATGCCAAAACTGCAAACTTTCTGGTTTAGCTTGAATTATCAGCTGAAAAAAGAAATGAAGTTAGGCAGGAGAGGAATTTGCTGCAGGAATCAAAAATGGTGGTTTTGATCTTGATGTTGAGCGGCAGCAAGTTGTGACTCATCCATGACTAGATGAATGATAACCAGTCAAATAACACAAGAACTTAGGAAATGGAGATAGGTGGTCAAGAGCTAGACAATCAATATACAAGTGGTGATCCCAGATGATGTCAATGAGGGTAGAATGCAGATCAGAAAGAGGTAAGCACCAAGGAAGATCCTTTGGAGGACTAAGGTAGTGACAATGCAGGTAATGGCAACATTCAGGTAGATGATCTCCTTATGTATGGCAATAGGAAAAAAATACAATATCAATATAGTCAGATATTCAGGCCAAAGCTTCAGGTGTAACAGCACAGCAAACTCCCCTGGATAATAATGTTCTTAGGAGCTCTGCAGTCTCATGATGAGTACGCTTTCATTTTCCATCTATGGAGAAGGTGACAACATCTACCATGATTGATTCCGAGATGATTAATGGTTGTCTACTTCTTGCAAAGAAAGTTTGATTCTTCAGATTGTACTCTGGAGTCCTCTCTAACGAATCCATTTGTTATCAAGACTAAGGGGAGAGAACTAAAGGGCTTCAATAACAATCCAAAGTAGACTTCTGGCTTTGCGCTGGGTTGTGGTAGGTTGATCAGGTTTGCTCGGCCTGTCTGCTGATGTAGGGACAGATTGCATATTTCCAATGTAGGTATTGTTTTAGTAGTATTTGATTAGTATCTTACGATAAAATGCTGGATAAAGGAAGTATAGTCATTCAAATATACGTTTAAATATACATTATCACGAGAAGTGATGTGGTACCATGTGTTCTAGTCAGTCTTGTACATGCAAGCAGAAGCAAGAAGATGTCTCCCAATAAAGTTGTGTGTTAAACCTCTATATCAACCTTTTAACTACGATTGCATTAGTCTGAAACCACAGATAATACAACCGGTATGATGAAACAATACTTTTGAACAGAGGCAGCAGAGGTGTTAGTGTCGAAAAAAAAGCATACCAGTGATAATTATTCGTAGTAGAGTTCACCTGGACATCAATGGATTTGCCATGTGGACTTGATTGCCATGACAGAGCAGTAATCAGCTGCAGAGTGCATCAGGGTGAGTGCTGCAGAACAAAACGTTAGGCATCTGGTCCCCATCTGATTCTGGAGATTTTCTGGATTGGGTTGATCCTATCCATTAATTTCTTCAGAAGCTTTTGGAAATGTTGTTTGGCCAAAGTGTCCATCATAAAAAGTGGACCTCCATCCTCTTTAAATCATTTTCAATGTCTCCCCAGGACCAGACAGATTCTTGTTTTGCATGGCCAAGGCAATGTTGTCAGCATTAATGAACTTGGGAAAATGTTTTGGGTAAATCACTAATATAAATGTTGAACAACAAGAATGGCAGGATAGCTGGCTGTAGAATCTGTTGTTCAGTGTTCTCTATCTGCTCTTATACATGCCAACGTATACACAGAAGTGTCGAGTGCTGAGAATGAGAAGATGGTTTATTGCCCTGCAACGTAAAATGGTGGCGAGCTTGTTCATGTTTCCATACTGTGTCATACATCACTGTCAGATCCACGAGTGTGACAGGAAGCCTGCTGCAACATATATTGTTAATACTACCACCTGGCTGCAGTCATTCCAGAGAAAAATTAGCTCCTTAAGGATGCTGTGCTTGGTGATGGAGCTACTCAATGGGAATAAATGTTGTTAAGGAAGGGTGATTGGATGTTGGTGGTTTTGAAAAGGGAGTAAGAAGCTGCTTGAGGATAGCAAACCACTGACGATATCAGTGAACCACAAGAGGAAATTGAATGAGTTGGAATAAAGTGGGAAGGGATCAAGGGAGTAGGTGGGAGCTTAGAAAGAAGGATAAACTGCTGAGGATGAGGATTCAATGGTGGAGTGGGTGAGGGTCATGGATAGAAACAGCAGAGATAGTTGCAGTTTCAGTTCCTGATCTAGAAGGAGATGAGGGATACAAAAAGATCAGCCTTGTTTCTCTTCTGTTCCTTAATCAGTGGCTTACGCTGGAAGATACACCAATGAAAAATAATCAGGTGATGCTTTCAAAAGTCAAATAACCTGCTGAAACTCAACACCTGAATTTATAAAGTAGGAAGGGTGGAAATGTGGTCTATGAGTGTCTCTCAGCAAGAATCAGAAATGGAGGGTCAACATGGGAGGATATCTCAGTATACAGGAATTTTTAAAAAACACTCAACATTAAAACCACTGCATTATTGTTCTAGTTTAAGTACTTGTATTTTTTTAAAATACCGAATTCTACACAGCTTGTCTGAAATGTCTTGATGACTGACCTGATGTGTATTTTGAACACATTCTATGTTTGGATGAACTATTCACCTCAGTTTAGCTGTAGGGAAGTAACAAAATAAAAAAGATGGTAAAAAATGGCTATTGGGTGAATTTACATAAGTGTCAAAGACCCTTGTACCAAATTTGAAAGGTTGTCTCCTTGAAAATTATGGAAACAAGAATCTGGTACAAAAACGTTAAGCTTTTGTATGACAGTACAGCTGGTAGCAAATGCACTTCTACTGTGTTTAAATAAAGCTTTTGAACTGGATATTGAAACCCAACATTACTGGTCAAGTTTATTTAGTTCAACAAGTCTGTCACGTTCCCCAGTATTTGATTGCCTCTGCCAATTAAAATACTTTATAAGAAACACTACATTGATACCAGTGAATAGTACCAGTAAGTCAAATCATCCTCAACACAGCCATTGGATAACACAATTGTGTCTTGCAATTAATTCTGTTCCAAAAGTATGGGAAGCAACACTAATATGTTATCCAGTTTCAAAAAGGGTGACAAAGCTAATCAAGACCAATTTGTTTAATATTTTTGTGGTAGGAAAATTTTTGGAGCTTTGAAGATGAAATTAGAAATATCTAGATGAAGGGAAAATAATTAGAAGCCATCACTGATTTCAGAAAGGCTACATTAATACTAGCTGGTTGAAGGAAAGGGGAAATAAAGGAATATGAAAGATAAATGCCAACAAACTAGTTTAGCCAAATGGATTTTTCCATATTATTATTTTTATGTTTATTAATGCCATCACTATGTTGAAATAAGAACCATCTGTCCACAGTTTCCATCTTCTCTTCTACTCTGATTTACTTAACAGTAATTTAACTAGATACTTAAATACTGAAGAATGTCACTTTATTTCAGAAGTGCAAAGCTATTAAAATAAGGTTCATGTAGTTTGTCATAATATTCCAAAGACACCAGTGTCATTAAACAGCTAATTAAGGATTTACAGTCCTATTCCCTTCAACTGTGGCCATTTTCCTGCATTACCTTCCATCCGATTTCTCTTCAAGACCCTAGCCTAACAGTCTAATGTGTCTCAGAATCCCCATCCTGAAGTCTGTATGCCTTTATACAAACACTCTTGCAGAAGCTAGGAAATACAACTAGAAGTTGGGCCAACCCAGACTTCCCTGTGAAAGTGTACCTGTCTCTTCTCTCTCACACTGTAGGATGTCTTGCTGCGAGACAGTCAGAAGAAAGGAAATGACAATGATAAATATACAGGCGAATGAGCTGATGGAAGAAGATGATAAAAATTATAAGTGATTACAGGCATGGAATATGCATGAAGGTCAGAAATGAAGGATGATTAGATATACATGGAATATGTATAAAGATCAAAAGCAAGTGGAATGAGGAAGAAACACAGGAGGTGGATAAGGTGTACAGTGTGCATAGGGGAAGAAAATGATTTATCACAATCATTTTCCCCTCAATAAATGAAATCCTGGGGATGAATTACAAACCCGATTACTCCAAAAGACGACTACACTGTCAATACAAAATAGGGCACCATACGTGAACCCTGAACATCGTTTTGGGAAAATTTAAAAACAGACTTTAATGTTCTTTTGTTATTTAGACTTTTTGTGCTCAAAGCAAAATGCCAGTGCTGGGAAATGAAATATTTTCCTGCTTCCAGTGATTGATCAAGCATTGTTCTTTTTCGTTTACGATATCAGCTGACCCCAAAGTGTGGTAGTAGTTTAAAAGGGCTAAGAGATGGGATATTCTAATGCATGACAAAGATGATGATGTATCACTGACACCAATCACTCATAGGTTAGACTCAGGGGAGAGGTTGAAATCAAGCCTAGGAGCTATGTATCTATGCTGCACATGCTTAAATGTAGCTCTAATAACAAGTGCTAAACAGATACCAGAGTATTCCTACAGTCTAAGAACCAAGTTTCACAACTAGAATCCGAGATAGAAAAACACATCCCACAACATGGCGGCAGCCATGGGTCTTCGATGTAAAATGGTACAAAGAATGCACAGGAGTGACGAAAACCTTGACAACAGCTCAAGAGATTTTGGTGGAAGGAGACGGTATACTGCAGAGAGATAACCATGACTATATCTATTGAGCAGTTACTGTCCTTGCCCCACCTGTTTGACTACAAGGGCCCCAAGAGGAGATATGGAAATGCCATTTTCTCTGGCAATAAGCAGCATTAGGTCTTCACAAAAAAGAGCTAAACCTTCAAGTTAGTTCCTTTCCTTGTCCAATAGCAGGAAATACTCTCCTAAAGCTAGGTGGGCAGCTAAATTTATTAATTGGACAAGCAGGTTTTAACCTGTGCTCAGTGATCTGGCAAAATTGATTTAATTATTCCTATGAGACCTATACTGCCAAGTTCGTTCTTGGAGATATGGGGCACTGAAGGACAAGCTAATCTGCGAGTCTGAGAAGAAAAACTGACTTTCTATAGACCAAAGGTGAACTTACCTTGGGTCAAACAGTCCAGTATGTAAGGCAGGTCAATTTTTGAGCATTTAAATTGGGCTATAATTCGCGATGACTCCCAGGTTTCACATGACTCTGTAGATTGAGTAGGCCCAATCCATCGGTCCCCACCCATACGAAAGCCCGCCAAACCAACTGAAAGGGCAGGAAACTCCATGCGTCATTTTTAGATGTTTGCATTATAAACAAAGAAAAAAAGAACAAAGAACAAAGTACAACACAGGAACAGGCCCTTCGGCCCTCCAAGCCCATGCCGACTGGCCCAAAAACCACAATAAATGCCAGGAATAACCAGCAGGAGATACAGATGCTTCCAGTATAACAAAAAGTCGAGCAATTTTAATCAAAGTCAAAGGCCAGAAAGTACTTATGAAATAAATTCCTTCTGGTAACGGAATGGCAAGAACAAGACAAATCTACAGAGTTTATTGGGAAAATAGATGGTCTTCGGCCGGACTACTGGTCATTTACAGCCCAAGTTCAGGGATACTACTTTTCAAATTGATACTGGTGCCGCTATTAACATATCAGCAGATGACCTTGACTGGCTTCAGCTGATGACCCTTTATCCATCAGACATCAAGTTATAATTAGCTACAAGGCATGGCAGATTGTAGATTCTCTCCATGTTGAGTGGTGAGGTTGGCATACTTCTGAGCAAAGCAGCTTCAGACAACTCACTGTCATTCATGCAAAAATCTTCGTCCTATTATCTGGAAGCAGTGGAAATTCGGTCTTCAGAAGCTGAGAAAGTTTCTACAATTGACAGAAGTTCCTTTTTTCCCCCCTCACAGACACAACATTCACTACACCCAGAGCAGACATAGAAGTTCTGAATCTCTGTTAATCACAAAGTGAGGCTAGATGCAAGAGATACAGAAGACACTGCAGCAGATGGTGACCATCCCCATGAAGATCTGCTGGACCAGAATTAGCTCTTCCTAGAGTGATGAGGAAGAATCCCTTGCAGTACTCCGTAACCTCTTGGATGTTGAGGTCCTAGAAACTGATTCATCTTTCCTGTCAATGGATGCACCAGATGAAGTCTGTGGTCTTTTCAGAAGCAGCAGCTGTACTTTTAGGGGCTCAACAGCATTCAGATTTGACTTCCACGTTCCATTGAATCTACTGATATATTGTCTAGTTTTTCTCCTATGAAGTCTTCCACAGGAGAATGCCTTGCCCGAGTCCAAGTCAGAGACCATGGAGGATCAAACTGCAAAAGAGTTGGTATCTTCCAAGGGTGAATGTCAAATGGTATCCATACTTCATTCCCAGCTGAAAGTCTTCTTTCCTTCAGAGCTGGAGATCAGCTCAGAGGCTGCACGAGAATCTTTAGCACATCTGAATTGTAGAATTCTGTGCAGCAATCCAGTCCCAGAGCCGATTGCCCTCAGAAAACGTGTCTCATTACAGAAGATGAGCCTGTCTTTTCTCCATATTCTTTCTTTGGATCAGTCTTTCAATGAACAATCTTTGTTGTCCTTGCTGTTCAGTCATTCTAAAACCTGCACTCAGCTTCCCAGCAATGCTGATAAAGTGCTGTCCTATTCTGCAGATGATTATGTCCTACTAGATGCAACAGAAAGCTCTCGGTTCTCCAAGCTATCTTCCCTAAAGGTCAAGAATACTGAAGGAGGTTTGATCCCCCAACACCATCACTTATAGAAGGAAGTAGTAGGAGTTGGAGAAGCTAAATCCATAGCTGTAAGAAGGGCATTACAGAAACACAAATTAAATAGTTAACGACGTAGTTTCATGTTTCTGTTAAAAAGTAGGAGAGTATATTTGGGAGGAGGTGTAGTATAAAATATTAACAAATGGGCTATGCTAACGTATGACATAGATGATGATGTAACACTGGCACCAGTCAGTCATGGGTTAGACTCAAGAAAGAGAGATTGGAATCTAGCCAAGGAGCTTATGCCTACTCTGTAATTGTTCAGATGTAGTTCTAATAAACAGGTATTAAGCGGCTACCAGAGCACATCTACAGTCAGAGATTTGTGCTTAGAGTTCTCTCTCTGAGATAGAAGAACACATCTCACAACAGCCAATGCTGAGGAATGAAACATTTTCCTACTTTTTGTGATTGATCTAACATTGTTCTCTTTCATTTAGGGTATCAACTGACCCCAGGGAGTTCTTAGAATGTTCAAGTTTGCACCCCAAACTGTTGCAAAACTGTCTATCCTTTCAGGTATTTTGTAGGTTTCAACAAGATCACCTCATCTTCAAAACTCTAAATAATACAGGCCCAGTTTGCCCCATCTCTCTTTGTAGGACAGACTCACCATCCCAGGAACAAGGCTGTTGAACCTTTGTTGCACTTCCTCTATGGCAAGAATATCCTTCCTAATGTAAAGGGGCCAAAATTGCACACTGCACTCCAGGTGCAGTCTAACCAAGTTTCTATATAATTGAAGCAAGGCTTCAATACTCCAATACTCAAATCCTCATGCGATAAAGGCTAACATATCATTAGCCTTCCTAATTGTTTGCTGCACCTGCATGTTAGCTTTCAGTGACTTATTCACAACAACACCTGGGTCCCTTTATACATCTACACTTTCTAATTTCTCACCATTTAATAAATAATCTGGACATCTGTCCTTCCCACCAAAGTGGGTAAATGTACATTTTCCTCAATATATTTCAACTGATGTGTTCTTGCCCATTCACCAAGTTGTTCAAATCCTCTTGAGGCCACTTTGCATCTTCCTCAGATATATATATTTCCACCTAGTCTGTGTCATCTGCAAACTTGGAAATATTACATTTGGTCCTTGCATCTAAATTATTGATATCTGAAAATCTGAGTACACCATGTCCGCTGATTCCCCTTTATCAATTCTGTTCTCAAAAATCATGTTCTTCAAACATAATTTCCCATTCATAAATCCACATTAACTACTCCTAATCAGTTTAACTAAGTGCCTATTTATCACATCCTTTATGACAGATTCCAACCTCTTCCCACTACTGATGTGAAGCTTACAAGTCCTCGTTCCCAGTTTCCTCTTTCCCTCTGCCTTCTTAAATAGAGAGATTATAAGTGCTTCCTTCTGAACAACAGAAATCTTTCTAGAATCTATAGAATTCTAGAAGATGATCACCAATGTATTCACTATCTCCACAGCTACCTCTTTCAACACTCTGGGATGTAGAATATCAGATTCCAGGGACTTATTAACCTTCAGTCCCATTAATTTATCCATAATACAACCTTCTTACGAACACAAATTTCCTTCAATTTCTCATTCTCGCTAGTCCATTCGAGTTTGGATCTTTCATTATGTCAACCACATTTTGTTGTGTGCTTCCAGGTCTACGGTAAGGTAGAATGTTTAGTGATGTTGCAGTGCTAGGCTAGGATTTACTAATGGAACATGTAGCTAGCAGCAATATACTTGGGCTTGAAAAACAAAACTCAAAAAAAAATCCAAGTCTATCATAGAATGCATTAGGATTTTGTGTCCTGAGCATTCTGAAGAGTTCAAATTATACATTAAATCATTTCACAATATTCACAGGTGGTGAAATTCTAGGGGAATGTGGATGTCTAACTTAGACCATGCCAAAGACTGTGTTCTTCGACATACTGATTAATTACTATCTGCTGAATATAAATTTCTTTCACTGCACAATAATAACAAATGGGAGTGGTGAGTTAACACTGTCCTATTTGCACACTCTCCATCTGCAGACATCCAAACAGCAGTGCTACATGCAGCCAGTTGAATCAAAGAACTTCCTTTCTGGAAATAACTTGATTTTACAGCTCAGTTTGAGTAGATTATGCAAGTGCTGATGACACTATATTGTGCTCTGACCAGAGGAATAAAAAACAGCTGCAAAAATATCACAGTAGCAATACAGGCAGAAGAAAAGTAACAAAAAAGATAGCTGAACCATATGGATCCAATTCTCCCTTCAAAAAAAAAACTCCCAAGTGGTTTCTTAAGTTTTAAACACAATATTAAAAGAAACACATTTTAGGCTGAACGGATGCATTGCAAAATTCAAATTAAAAAAGGTTCACACCATCTTATTTTATCTGACATGTTGTCTACTAAGGAACATGCCTTTCTGACATTATGTACTAATCATTCTGAGCTATTGTACACCGAGGGAAATAAGCTAAATGCAGCCTTGCTTCTTGTGTATTTACTGAGAACTAAAGTAAGTGTAAAAGCTTTGGAATCTATGACTTTTGTGCAATCGTCAAGCAGCCAGTTATTACCTACTCCACAAATATCTTCAAACTGATCAGAACCCCTATCTTAACTCTACAATTTTTCCATTCTTACACAAATTTGTTCGACACTAGCATAAAATTATAAACTAAAGCTAATAGATGTTCCTAGTGGGAATGGCCCAACATCACCAAGTGTGATTAATGCCGACTCGATGCCTGAAGTGAGAAGAGTCCCATTTCCCAGCATTAACATTCCCCATCTTTGGTGAACACAAAAATAATGAAATGATACCAGGGATGATTGGTAGGTGAATTTTCTACACTCACAGATAGGGGGATTTGGATCTGTTGCTGAGATATTCTGAGAGTTTGCTACCCATTTTAGACTCGTGAGAAGATGGAAATTGCAGGCACTTCCCCATTGATTGCAAAACAATATCAACCTGCTTGTTTGAAAATGTAAAACTGCAGACAGAGTGTCTACCTTAGGATATTGCCAGTGCTAGTAAAATCTTACTTTTAACCTCAACATTCGACTAAATGATGAACAGTTCTGAAAATTCATTTTTTTCAAGTGTCAACATGAGTAAATTATTTTTTAATTCATTCACAGGCTTAACCGGCATGGTAGCCATTTATTGTCCAACCTCAATTACCCTTGGGAAGGTTGCCGAGTGGCTCACTAGGCCACTTTAGAGGTCAGTTAAGAATCAATCACATAGCTGAGTCAGGAGTCACGATATCAGATGGTGTTCCTCTCCTAAAGGACATTAATAAATCAAATGGGGTTTTACAAAAATCCAGTGGTTTCATGGTCACCATTATTGGTATTAGCTCTTTATTCCATATTTACTTAATTGAATTTAAATTCCCCAGTTGTCAAGGCAAGTTTTGAACTCATGTCTCCAGATTATTCGTCTAGGCCCATGGATTATTAATTCAATAACCTAACCACGATGCTACCTACCCCAAGCAAATTTAATCAAATTAATGCTGGTCAGAGAAGGAACTCATGATTTTTCAGCCACCTGTATTTGAGTTAAAGCTTGAAATAATGTTGATTAAAAAAATCTTAGATATCTTTATGAAATATGTCCTATTTTCCCCAGATGCTAATAAAGTGCAGTTGCACAACCTGGGCTCCGTTTTCATGCAGCTTTTTTGATTGGCATTGCTTAACTATTGATGGGAAAAGGGGAGTGAGAATGGAGATGGAAATCATACTTGGAAATCTAAATATTGATCCAATGTAATTTTGAGATTGCAATATTCTACTTTTGTAAGAAATATTGGGATCATAAAAACATTTCCGTTACATAGGACTATTTCAGTCCTAGTTTGGTCAATGTTTATCACTCAATATAGAATCCTACAGTGCAGGAGGAGGCCACTCGGCCCATCAAGTCTGCACCGACCACAGTCCCACCCAGGCCCTATCCCCATAACCCCATGCATTTATCCTAGCTAGTCCCCTTGACACAAAGGGCAATTTAGCATGGACAATCCACCTAACCCGCACATCTTTGGACTGAGGGGGGAAACAGGAACACCTGGAGGAAACCCACGCAGACACGGGGAAAATGTGCAAACTCCACACAGACAGTGACCCAAGCTGGGAATCGAATCCGGGTCCCTAGCACTGTGAGGCAGCAGTGCTAACCACTCTGCCACCCCGGTGACAAGAGTCTTTGACATCCATGCTTCTAGAATTCCGACTGGATCAAAATCAAGTTGCTAATCTTCCAATCTGTCCTATGTAAACCTACTTTTAACTAATAAAATAGGGCCAGAGGTTCTCTTCTTTCTAATGTAACTTCCAACTTGCAGTTCATTAGTATTGTTTCTATAAACCTACCTGATATTTTGATTCTCATATTCAACAGACCTGCTGTTCTCTCTCAAATTGCTTCGGACATTGTGCACTGTATATACAGACATGCTGGGATGTTCAATAAGAAGATTTTCCATTGGGCTGGTCTCCACCTGCACCGGGGCATGACCACCTGCAGTGAAACAGGGGGGAGGGGTAATGAACCAGCTCTCCTCCAGAGCACAGGAGTCAAGCTGAAGAAAGGAAGGTTCACTGCAATTGCCAAGCAACTCAAGAGAAGAGGTTGAAGAGGAAAAAATGGCTGAATTTGGAGAGGTTTCTTCGTCTATGCCATCTATTTCTTCTCTAGAGCATTCAGTGCAAGCATCTAACAAGCAGCAGTCAAGATGTATTAGAAGTAGGATACAGAAAAAAAAACAATGGACAAGTAGCAAAGCATTAAAGTTTAAAAAATGAAGCAGGTATCGGGAAAGGGTGAGAAAAGGAAATACATTTATTAGTTTGGTTTGATATTCAATACTGTAGGTTATATACACAAAAGAATAATAATCAAGAACATAAAGACAGTGCATTAAACTATGCACCTACAAGATTTTCCAATCACCACATTGTGCCAATTTTAAAGGCAAATATTACAAAATTATGCAGATGAATATGCATTAGATTATGTATGGTTTCAAAACACCACATTAAATACATCCATACAATTGAACTATACCATGCCTGCAAAATATCTACAGAATCAAATCTAATCCGTAATCCATTTTGAAGTACGGCACATTTTTTAGATTAGGGGAACATCAAGCTGAGTTGTCAGAGGTCGCCACCAGATTGGAACAAGGATGAAAGAATCAGTCTATGTTCTGTCTGATGTGGCTCCACTGAGGTGGCCACCTCAGAGACCCAGGTCCAGCAATTTCCACTGGATTAGCCCTTGGACCTGCATATCATTGCTCGAGCCATGGATGCATTCCAGCAGTGGTAAGGTGAGAGGTGGACAGGACACCAACTTTTTTCTAGGTGCCCTTTTTCCTCAGCTGTCAGGGTCACCTTGGGCAGCCAAAGGAAGGATGGACATCAACTGGACACCCCGGGGGCATCCACCCGGGACACTCCAAAGGTGTTCTGCCGCTTCACATCCTCTCTGCCTGTGACTCCATCAACTCCAGCAGGTCAGGCCGAGGTTAATGTAGTATCCATCATCGAGCACCTCCTCCTCCCCAGATCAGGAGGTTGAAGCCAAACAGGCCTTGTGCCTCCAGAGGATGCCCACCATAGTCATCTCAGACAACAGGACATGGAAGTCAGCAGGCTGCCTCTACTGCTCCTGCAGATGTCAGGGCTGTACCTAGATGTAGCAGTAGAGTTAGGAAAAGTGAGAAGTTTTGAATGCACAATGGGGCACAGGTTTTAATTCACTGTACATAATTTGCACTATTGTAAACATATTTTGCATTTATCCTGCTCAAGTCTCAGGTATAGAATGGACAATCGATGTGTTGCAATGTCCCACAGTTCCATTAAGTCTCTCATCAGTGAATCAATATGTGTAACATGAACAAAGGCACTTTCTGTATGAAAATTTTGGCTGAACAAGACACATAGAATCCTCACATCTCAGGCAAACGTTACGTAATCTCGTGAGAAATTTTCACCAAGGTTGGTGATTATTCTGATGCTGTCACATCAGTTTGTGGATCTTGTCACAACCAATGTTAATCATTTCGTCCAAGTGCACTTTGCAATGATGTTTATTTTATGGCTGTGAGGTTTTGATTAATGTAGTATCCATCATCGAGCACCATGGCTTTTCAAGCCTCCCTGCAGCGTTATTTTGTCTCCATGTTTAAGGCTGAACATATTCCTTTATTAATTCCCAGTTTCTCTATGCTTGACGCTGAGCGATGGAAGTTGGTTACACTCTCAACTTAAAATGTCTGCTAAAGGGGAGTGTGTGTGTGCTGTCAGCAGTCACCTTGGGCAGCCAAAGGAAGGATGGACATCAACTGGACACCCCGGGGGCATCCACCCGGGACACTCCAAAGGTGTTCTGCCGCTTCACATCCTCTGTGTGTCTCACTGGCTGGCCTGCATTCATTGTCAATCGCTAATTGCCTTTGTTCAGAGGGTACTTAGAATCAACCACATTGCTATGGGTCTGGAGTATCATGTAGACCAGACCAAGCAAGAATAGCAGATTTCCTTCCCTAAAGGGTATCAGTGAAGCAGATAGGTTTGTACAATAATCAATAATGGTTTAATGGTTAGACTTTCAACTCCAGATTTTTTTTTATTGAATTCAAATTTTACCATCGGCCATCATGGGATTTGGAAAGCACTACCTTGGGTCCCTAGATTACCAGTCCAGTGGTATTACCACTACACCACCATCTCACCCATGAGGATCATAGTTTTCTCCGGAACAGCTGCCGAGTGGAGCTTTACTGAATCCTTTTGTGAACTTACAGAATGCAAACTGATGTGCAATTCATGGCACGACTGTGCACTCATTGAGTTAGGGTCCATAGAAGTGATTGACCTTTGTGCGATGGACAATGTCGAGGACTGTTATGATATAGAAGTGATGCACTGGCATCCCTGCCATTATTGATCTCCTGAGTATTAGGCAGTATAGTTGTCACTGACTACTGCGTCAAAACTAACTGGGCCACATCTCTCCCAAATGCTTAGGCAATAAAAGAGGCAAATTGGAAGGCTTCTGACGAATGCAGTGGTTTATTAATATTTACACGATGGTCCTGCTGAACTACTCAGAGTGAAATAGTGTTTCAGCCTCTTGCAGGATGCCAGGGCCACTGCTGGTGCCATTGTTGAAAGGACTGCACTTTGTATAGTTGATGAAGGACGCATGCTAGTGGAATGCTAAACTCACCTCAGTGACCATGTGGTCCCTGGGATACTGCATCCTCTAAGGATGATCCCATAGTTAGAGTTGAAGGTGACCTATGCTTTCTCAGTGATCATTGTGAGATTGTTGACCTTTTGTGACACGTTGAAGATGGCAGTGAAGGTGTTGTTGTGTCCTCTGCATCAAAACACGAAGAAAACTGCACTCGTAACAACTTGCCTTCACCTTACTCCTCCTGGAATCTTGTAACCGAAGTGGTCATCGGCATGTCTGGCATGTTGTGCCTATGCAATGGCATCCTCAGGTGGCTCACCTGGGGTGAAAGGTTATTGGGAGTAAGAGGCAAATTACAATCAGGTCAGCCTTGATCTTATTGAATGGGGGGCAGTCTCGAAGGGGCCGAGTGACCTACTCCTAATTCATATCTTTTTATGTCTGAACCGTCATCCTCTTCAAATTAATCCCTTTCACATGGCCATGTCTCCCTGTGACAACATCTCCACCTTTGCAGTGAAAGATTGTGCAGGGCACAGCAAACAATGATGCGGGACACTCTCAGTGGTAAGTATTGAAGAGCCCGGCCTGACTGGTCAAAATATCTGATACACATTTTTCAGAGGCCAATAGTTAAGGACCTTGTGGCTGAATGTGCAGCACTGTATCTCTCCTCAGATGCACTCTGTGGATGACGAGCAGGCTCCACAGTATCCCAGGGACCACATGGTCACTGAGGTGAGTTTAACATTCCACTAGCATGCATCTACGGGGCACCCTTTATCACTGGAGGAGACAACAAACACTGAGCTCCCTCAAATATTTCTGGCACCTGAGAGTGACTCAAAATATGAGTCTTGAGCTCCCTGGGTACTTAACACAAACATGCTGGATCTGCTTTCTGTAATCCTAAATCAGTGGGTCATTCAGAGAGTGAAATCCTTTTCCATTAGTGTATCTCTCAGACTGCTGCCAGGGTTCTCTCAAGGGCACATTTGTGCAGTTGATGGCACCCTACACTTGCAGGAAGTTTTAGATTGCAGTAAATCCCATACCTCTGGCTTGCTTCATCCAGTAAGAGTTTTACCAACACCAGGTTAAAGTCCAACAGGTTTATTTGGTAGCAAATGCCATTACCTTTCGGAGCGCTGCTCCTTCGTCAGATGGAGTGGAAATCTGCTCTCAAACAGGGCACAGAGACACAAAATCAAGTTATAGAATACTGAATAGAATGCGAATCTCTACAGCCAACCAGGTCTTAAAGATACAGACAATGTGAGTGGAGGGAACATTAAGCACAGGTTAAAGAGATGTGTATTGACTCCAGACAGGACAGCCAGTGAGATTCTGAAAGTCCAGGAGGCAAGCTGTGGGGGTTACTGATAGTGTGACATAAACCCAACATCCCGGTTTAGGGCGTCCTCATGTGTGCGGAACTTGGCGATCAGTTTCTGCTCAGCGACTCTGCGCTGTCGTGTGTCGTGAAGGCCGCCTTGGAATATTCCGCACACATGAGGACGGCCTAAACCGGGATGTTAGGTTTATGTCACACTATCAGTAACCCCCACAGCTTGCCTCCTGGACTTTCAGAATCTCACTGGCTGTCCTGTCTGGAGACAATACACATTTCTTTAACCTGTGCTTAATGCTCCCTCCACTCACATTGTCTGTATCTTTAAGACCTGGTTGGTTGTAGAGATTCGCATTCTAATCAGTACTCTGGAACTTGATTTTGTGTCTCTGTGCCCTGTTTGAGAGCAGATTTCCACTCCATCTGACAAAGGAGCAGCACTCTGAAAGCTAATGGCATCTGCTACCAAATAAACCTGTTGGACTTTAACCTGGTGTTGGTAAAACTCTTACTGTGTTTACCCCAGTCCAAGGCCAGCATCTCCACATCATTGCTTCATCCAAGCAGAATTGCATACAATAGTGAACTTCATTGAAAAGGGCATTGGTCACCTCTTCTATGCATGTGTGCGTCACAGATTGAGAGATTCTGTAAAGGCCCCCAGTAGAGCCTTAGAAAGACCCACAGCCCAAAAAGTCCAATTTACTGTAACCTTCAAGCCAGCAACAGTGAATGCCCTCAAGAATCCTTGCAATGTGAGTTCCTCATGGAGAATAAGGCTAATATGAGCTACCGCATTCGTAGGCAAGTGGAGGTACCTGTGGCACTGTCTTTCGCTTAACTCCATGTAGGAGCTACATTTTCTGTAGATCCTTGGTCACGCCAAATGTCTTTGTGGATTTGGTCCTTCATTGGCATCAGTCTTCCTGGGCACCACTAGCTCTTTTTCTTCAAGGCAATAGTCTTCCACGAGCTCTGCCAATCAGCTTCTCTTCTCATTCTCAGTGGTTAGCTCTGCTGCCTCTCAGCACCAGGGACCCAGGTTCGATTCCCGGCTTAGGTCACTGTCTGTGTGAAGTTTGCACACTCTCCCTGTGTCGACGTGGGTTTCCTTCGGGTGCTCCGGTTTCCTCCCACAGTCCAAACGTGTGCAGGTTAGGTGAATTGGCTATGCTAAATTCTCCCTCAGTGTACCTGAACAGGCGCTGGAGTGTGGCGACTGGGGGAACCTTCACAGTAACTTCATTGCAGTGTGAATGTAAGCCTACTTGTGACTAATAAATAAACTTTAAAACTTTAGATTGGCAATCAAATTTCACTTTTCCTATTTTTAAATGACTCAAAATGTTACATGGGATTGTGGGATTTAGTGAAACTGAAAATTTAATAGCCAAGCTGTGACTCTAGGGTAATAATAATTACACAAAACCTTGTCGTACAAAATTCACCCTTGATGTGGTTAAATTCACAAAATTGTCACGTGAAAGGATGCTTCTAACTGTTCAAAAAACTTCTATTGTTGTATGTTGATTTATAATATGAAAATGTAATATCGATCATGGTACCTTAATGAGGACAAAGGGGAGGAAGTCCAATGGTGAGGTAATCACTAATATAAAATATTATAGATGAGTGAACATTAATTTGTGTTCTGTACTAAATTGTCTTACCTATATAATCAACCAGAATCCATTCGTCATCCTCCTTTTCACTAATCTCAGGCTCCCGGCTTTCATTTTCAGCATGATCAATCACTCCAAATAACATACTGGAGAAACGCTGGTACATAGCTCAGTAAAAGTCAGGTACTTCTGCTGCTGTACTGTGATGATTGACTGAACGGAGTAACTAATTACTTTAGTGGCACAAGGAAGTAGATCAATGAGTGCTCAAAATGCATAGAATTCCAAAATTCCATACAGTGAAGAAATGCAAATTTTCGTTTACCTCTGTGGAAAGAATGTTACAAAAATATTAAGGATTAGAAAATGAGACAGGATTTCATGAAAAAAAAACAGTACTCCACAAACTAAAATAGGCTAGGTAAACAAAATACATCTTACGAAAGCAACAAAAATGTTAAAAGTCAAAGTCTTTAGCTTGAAAACTTGTGAATTTCTCCAATGTAAATCATTATTTTTTTTAAATTCTCTCATGGGATGTGGGCTACACTGGCTAGGTCTGCAATTGTTGCCCATCCCTAATTGCCCTTTAATTGAGTGGGCATTTCAAAGGCATTACTGTGGGTCTAGCATCACATGAAGGCCAGATCAGGCAAGGATGGAAGGTTTCCTTCTCTAAAGTACATTAATTAAGTTTATTTATGAGTGTCACAAGTAGGCTTACATTAATACTGCAATGAAGTTACTATGAAAATCGCTAGTCGCCACACTCCGGCGCCTGTTCAGGTACACCGAGGGAAAATTTAGCATGGCCAATACACCTAACCAGCACGTCTTTCGGACTGTGGGAGGAAACACACGCAGACACTGGGAGAACGTGCAGACTCCGCACAGACAATGACCCAAGCCAGGAATCGAACCCGGGTCCCTGGCACTGTGAGGCAGCAGTGCTAACCACTGAGCCACAGTGCCGCCCAGAATTAGATGAGTTTTTAAAAAAAAAAACGACAATTGACTATAGTTCCCTAGTCACATTACTGAAGCTAGCTATGTATTCCATATTTTACCAACTGAATTTAAATCCCATTAGCCACCGTGGTGGGATTTAAACCAGTGTCCCCAAACCATTAGTCTAGGCCTCTAAATTACTGGTCCAGTGGCATTACTACTATGCCACCTTTCTCCTCCTTTCTTATGGTTTCTCAGATGATGAAGACACACAGTTCCAGATATTCGCTCTTTCCTGCAGGCAGATACCACAACTGGCTCCAGCATTTTCTCAATTGGGGAGTGGGAGGGAAATAATCAACCAGGTTTTCTTCTCATTGAAGAACAGTGACCCCTACTGAAAAATGGACATATGACTTATCAGGCGAGAATAGGATTGGGCGCATGAGCCTGCTGATACTCACTGCTTAGGTTCACATGCCTACAGCAGTTACTTGTATAATGTATCAAAACAAAAGTGGCCAACACCCCATTTGAACCATATCCCAGCACGAGGGTGCATCTTCAGGAACAAAATCATAAGACAACTTTTTAAAAATTCAGAACAGTATCAAATTTGCTTAAGAATGGTTGGAGAGTGGACAGTATTTATGTATAACTTTCCCTCATGAGGTTTAGCGAGTGAGGTGGATTGAAAGTAAAAGGCTCTCCATTTTGACAATTTACATTTCATGAAGACTACAAGACTAGCTGGGAAGATGCTGATTGGAAAATTATTCAGAATAATTGCTGTCTGTTTTGGATATGATACCACTTCCTGTTGAAAATGTTAGATGGAAATCTACACAATGTTATATGGTCTAAGGTCTTGAAAAGAAATGGCATTCACTCGTGACTGATTAGAAACAGTAATATACAGATGAACGAGCTACAAACAGAAGAATGGTGAGAACTCTGCATATGATTCTTTTAAGAAATGTTTGCGTTAACATGACTGAACCCGGCAAAATGCCAACTTGTTCATCCCAAAAGGAACTCAAATTAAAAGCCAAGCAATTAGTCCGATTGTTACAAATCATGGAAGACGGATGATAACTAACAAGGACTAATGCAACACTGTGTCTTGAGTGAAAGTTTAAAAAAACCTGTTTGTTTATTGAGGCCTTTTGTACAGGCTCACTTCCTGGAATAGCCAGCTCAGCAAAATCTTTGTTCAAAACGCAAGTATATTGGTGGCTGGGTTGTATCTGTGCCACAACAGAAACTTTATGCTTAGTTTTTAAGGCTTTCTTCTGCTCAAATTATAGCACACTTGAGAACAGAAAATAATATAACCATATCGTTTTGCATTCCTTTGTGCACAAAACACAGCAAAGTATCCTGCAAGGTGCATGGCTATGGTAACACGGTCACTCTACAGTAGAATGACTGCAAAAGGAAACGGCTTCCAGTTGATATTCCCTACCAGAAAAAGGTGAATACAGTAGAAAGTACAAGAATGATAAAGTGTTGCGTAAAAGGATGATAGTTAAAATGAAGCAAGCTGGAAAATGTCTTAAAATACAAGTTGTATACATTTCCAAGTCAAACTTACTGCAATATCCATTAGGATTAAGAAATCAAACCTTCCAAAACAAAGATAGATGCAGGTCAGAAACAATGATTCCGATTTCATATACCATGAGAAAATAGTTCAACACGCAATCCCTACTGGTCTTTAATATCCAATTTCTTCTGAATGTAAGCTGCATCTTCCATTGTCCACAAAAAAGGAAAGGTTTTAAGATTCCAAGTTTGGAGATTTTAGCCCATTTGAAATAAGTAAATCCAATCGTTTTGGTTCATCAAAATGAAAAGAACACTACAGATGCTGCTGGGTTCCACAAAGTTTGTGATGGTGAATAAAAAAAGTGTTCCAGCCTCCATTCTACCAATGTTTTGCAAATACCTTCAGTTGGGTTTCCCTGGTGTATGGATGTCATCACCTTCAGCTACTTGCCTGTGCCAATAAATGTATACTTTCAAGTTGGTTACAACTTGGAAGAACAGGAATGTGGTGGGCCTAGGAGCAGGTCTGGGACACACCATGTGGCACTGCAATGAGTGAGAAAAAGTTTAAAAACTAAACTGCTGAGGTGCGTAAGTAGATGCTACTCCAAGCGATACCCATCTTTATTTAATATACTGCATTTTCACTTGAACATGCCGTATCCTATAGACCAGGAAGGCCAAATGGAGCAACTGCACTTAAAAAGTCTAATCTTCTGGTTCTTCTCTGTACCACTTGTAGATCTCTAATCTGGACAACAATATTAGCAACTTCATAACAATGTTTCCTGCCTTTCTTGTTTGCTTCCTGCATTTACCACATTTTTATCCTCTTTTCTATCTCTTCAGTGCCTTGCTGACATAGACGGCTATCATCTAGCAATTTTCCCTCTCACTTCTTCTCAGCTTAATTAAACTTGCTCACATGCTGTACTGCTTCAGGTAAGAGTTGGCATACCGTTCTTTTTTATTTTAAAAGCTGTTGTTCTCCCCTGTTTTGTTCAGTCCTACAAAAATTTCACTTATTTTCTGATTTTCAATTATAACAAAGGGCAACACTCTTACATTAAATTGATTTTTTCTCGATTCAGAAACCATGTACCTGCATTGTTCAATATTTTAATTTCAAATTTGAGCTGCCACATTTTCTTTCAATGTCCTGCAAAAGATTAGGTGTCAGCATTTGCTCAGTCATGTCACTTCTGTGTGTTCAAGCCACACACCAGAGACGTGAACACTTAATCCAGGCTGATACTTATAAAGGTTTGCCTTTCATAACCATCAGACATCCCAAAGTAGTCTACAGCCAATGAATTACAACATAGTATCCTTGTGCTGTACTTGAGAGTGCTGTCTCTTGGATGAAATGTTCAATTTGAGGCTCCTGTTCTATTGGACATCCCCTAGCATTATTCAGAGAAGCGCGGAGGCATTCTCCCAGTGTACTGTCAATATTTATCCTCAGCCAACATCTCTAAAACAGATTTCTGATCATTTATCTTATTGCTGTTTCTAGGAGCTTGTGGTGTGTAAATTGATTTGTAGTTACTGCGGTAGGAAAATGTGAAAACCAAAGGTTCTTCATTGAGAAGCGTTATGAGACATTTTGAAGTCACGAAAGACATTACAGAAATAGACGTTCTTGCCCTTAAGACCAATCTCAAACTTAATAACACCAATTCCAAATGGATACAATCAAGAACAAGTTCTACTTTTCTTGACTCCCAATATGGGATACTCCCACAATTAAGGGATTAGCAGAAGTTCTGGTATCTCACAATGGGGAGGCAAAGCTAGCAGCATCACATCTAGTAATCTATGGAGACTTAAAAACACCCCATTTAAAGAAAAAAATCAAATCCGCAAAATCCACTTACAGTAATATCACAAGTATTACCCTATAGTGGGCGTGTGAATGTCGCTGACTAGGCCAGCATTTATTGTCCATCCCTAATTGCCCTCGACAAGCTGGTGGTGCGCTGCCTCCTTGAATCACTGCAGTCCATGTAGTGTAGGTACACCCACAGTGCTATTAGGAAGTGAGTCTCAGGATTTTGACCCAGCAACAGTGAAGGAATTGAGATACATTTCCAAGCTAGCATGGTGTGTGGCTTGAAGGGGACCCTGCAGGTGGTGCTGGTTCCAACTGAATTATAGCAGGCATCCATAACACGCTATGGACTTGTACATTATTCTGTAAGGAAACTGTGGTTTTTTTAAAAACCTTCTTTCTGGGATTTATAATGAATGCTACCAGATTACAAGGACCTCCCTCTAAGTGAAGTATGATGAATACATAGGATTGACTTCTGGTTGAAGTGGTGATGAGCAAAAAACCCTGGATTCATTCAAGTAACAGTTGGGTGTTGCAGGGTCAATCGAGCTATAACAGACTGAATGGTTTTGCTTATCCGATCCCACCTAGGGATTTGGACAACAGTATTATTTATACCATGTCAATTGGTTGACAGTGCAAAGTGCATTTAACAACTTACATCATGATTTCTATATGTTAGAAGACATTTGCAAATGTTCTTGATTAAAGTTTGTTCACATATTATACTGAGAATCTGTGGCCAGTAACTATTTTGTAATTTAATGTAGATGGCAACTTTGTGCCGTATGAGGCCTCACATTCTATAATCACAGTAACGAGTAGAAATTTTAATTTCCCAAAAAGGGGCAGATGTCCACCAGAGGATTACTGGCATGAATCCAACATTGGATTCAGTTGATGGGACAAACTTTGCAAAGCAATTACTTTTCAAGCCACGCCTGGCTAGATGGTTGGGCGAAGTGAATCCACAGTTAGTCAGTCACCCGGCAGCATCTGTGCAACAACAAAAAAAGGTACCCAAGTAGCACGTTTTGGCTGAGGATGGAAGCAGCCCCAGAGGTTGCCATGGCAGCGGCTGGCTACAATCCAATATCCCAGCAACAGAACGCCAGATCCCATTGTGACATCACGGAAGTTCTGTCAAATCAGGGAGACGGAACTTGAGCAGGGACCGCCTGGATTCAGAATCCCTTCAGCCAGGTCCCCCTCCGCCATCCACACTGCTGCTGCGTGTCTGTGTGCAAAATAAGTTCACCACTACACACTGCTGCTGTGTGTGCAAAATAAGTTCACCATCCACACTGCTGCTGTGTGTGCAAAATAAATTCACCGCTACACTGCTGCTGTGTGTGCAAAATATGTTCACCACTACACACTGCTGCTGTGTGTGCAAAATAAATTCACCATCCACACTGCTGTGTGTGTGCAAAATAAATTCACCACTACACTGCTGCTGTGTGTGCAAAATAAGTTCACCACTACACACTGCTGCTGAGTGTGTGCAAAATAAATTCACCATCCACACTGCTGCTGAGTGCAAAATAAGTTCACCACTACACACTGCTGCTGTGTGTGCAAAATAAATTCACCATCCACACTGCTGCTGTGTGTGCAAAATAAATTCACCATCCACACTGCTGCTGTGTGTGCAAAATAAGTTCACCACTGCACACTGCTGGTGTGTGTGTGTGCAAATAAATTCACCACTACACACTGCTGGTGTGTGTGTGTGTGCAAATAAATTCACCACTACACACTGCAGATTAACAGTGTTAATGTCCAATTCTTTGTTCGTCGGGAAGAGTTCCCCATTCCAGTCACATTCTACCGTAAAGAATCCACCCAAAGTGACAAATTTATTTTATTTCCATAACAGGTTTGCTGTGAAACCCAACAAGATTGAACTCAGCAGATACTTCAAAAAAAATGTTTTTTTGTTTAAAAAAAGCAGCAACACTGATTAACCGGTCATTAAACATTCCACACGCAGGAAGACAAACATCCGCACAGGCTGGAGCCAGCAACATGTCTCTTATAACCTCACTCCCCAGAAACCGCAGAGCCCCCGTTCAAGACTGTTTAGTTACGCCTTAAAAAGCTAACGCAAGCATTTTGAAGAGCCCAGCTGGACCGGGGGGGGGGGGGGGGGGAATGTGGAAGAGAGAGAGAGATCGAGTAAACCGACACCCGAGCTGCCAAACGACACCACACACATAAAGGGTTGGGAAGGTCGCCTTTTAAAACATCAAAATTGCCAGATTAGCAATGATTCGGTGCTGCCACACACACTGAAATAAAGAGAGAGAAATGGAATCGATCTCACAAAAGTACACTTTATCCGGGGTAGCACCCGTTGCTTGTGTTGTTCGCTTATAGTTCACTTCGCTTTGTCTTTTCTGGCACCTTCTCTGGCAAGAGAATTAAGCCGGCAAGAAGGGTGGGGGGAAAAACCCTCCCCGCAAGGAAAGTTCATGCCACTTGCCTGACTTTATAGATATTGCACTTTTCTTCTTCTCCTGCTGTTTGCTCCTTTTGCATGTAAACAATATTTCCGGCTCGGTTTCTTTTTCTTCTTTTTTTGGGGTAAAAGAATGTTTTTTTTTCGCGTGGTGCGTGAGGTAGAAAAAAAAAGAGAGGATTAATGAAGAGTTGCGGCAGGATCTCTTTGTTGGGTGGTTTTTTTTTGTTTGAGAGTGTGTATGTCTCCGGCTGAATGTCCTGTTTGCTGCTCTCAGCTCCCTGGATTGTTATTGTTGTGGAACTCCCAACAGCTGATCGCGGCCCATGCGTCACAATGCCCCGCCTCGCGCCCGGCCCGCCTCCCCTCCAATCACAGCCGCGCTCCCATCTGGGTAACGTTCTATCACTAACGCACGTGACCCGGCGCCAGGGGCCGGGAGGAAGTTCTAGCGGCCGCCGAGGTGTACAGCAAGCAGAGCAGAGCAGAACCTGCTCAGCAGGTTGACCTCCAAAAAAAAATGGGAAGTCGGCCACTTTATATCAGTTGCAAATGCTTGGAATTTTTATGCCACGCTTAGCACATCATTCCCTCCCCTCCCCGACAGAGCGTTTCACATCTGATCACTTTTTCCCCCCAGAGTGAATAAATCTTTGTTGTTCTTCCGAATTTATTAACAACAATTTGCATTTATGGCACTTAATTCTTGTACATCTGGACTCTTGGTGCTTGCATTTATATGGACGTGGCCTTTGCGGCCAAAGGGATCAAAGAGAGAAAGTGGGAGTAGATCACAAAGTGCATGATCAGCCATGATCATATTGGAATGGTGCTGCAGGCTTGAATGGCCCCACTCCTAGGTTTGTTTCTATGATCAAAGTTTACATTTTATTTGAATATTACTTAAATACAAATAGGAGGAAGTCTCAAATATATCAACTAATTGGAAAGACAAACGTAAATTCTTGCTTTATACATTAAACCCGTGATGAGCATGGTTTATATGCCCATTATAACATTTTAATACACAATGAAATACTTTTTGAGGCCTGAGGCTGCCTGTCAATCACACTTCTGATGTCCTCAGCTCAAAAGGTGAAATGATGAAACATTTTGCAAATGACATCTGGCAACTTGGCAACATGCCAAAATAATTTCTGGTGATAAATTGTCCACTCGCATCCATTACAAGCCCACCGACTCCCACAACTACCTTGACTACAGCTTTTCACACCCCACATCCTGTAAGGACTCCATTCCATTCTCTCAGTTCCTTCACCTCCGCCACATCTGTTCTGATGCTGCCACTTTCCAAAATAGCGCTGCTGATATGTCTTCTTCCCCAATCGTGCTTTTCCACCCACTGTGATTGACGGCTCTCAACTGCACCCAACCCTTCCCCCAGACCACTGCTGTCACCCCACTCCCTGCCCTCCCAGAAGCAGGATTGGGTCCCTCTTGTCCTCACTTTACACCCCACCAGTCTCCGCTTTCAAAGGATCATCCTCCGCCATTTCCGCCAACTGCAGCATAAGATCATAAGGCATAGCAGCAGGATTAGGCCACTCAGCCCATTGAGTCTGCTCCGCCATTCAATCATGGCTGATATTTTTCTCATCCCCATTCTCCTGCCTTTTCCCCACAACCCCTGATCCCCTTATTAATCAAGAACCTATCTATCTCTGTCTTAAAGACACTCGGAATGACCTGGCCTCCACAGCCTTCTGCGGCCAAGAGTTCCATACATTCACCACTCTCTGGCTGAAGAAATTCCTCCTCATCTCTGTTTTAAAGGATCGTCCCTTTAGCCTGAGGTTGTGCACTCTGGTTCTAGTTTTCCTACTAGTGGAAACATCCTCTCCACATCCACTCTATCTAGGCCTCGCAGTATCCTGTAAGTTTCAATAAGATCCCCCCTCATTATTCTAAACTCCAACGAGTACAGTCCCAGAGTCCTCAACCATTCCTCATACAACAAGCTCTTCATTCCAGGGATCATTCTTATGAACCTCCTCTGGACTCTTTCCAAGGCCAGCACATCCTTCCTTGGATATGGGGCCCAAAACTGGTCACAATACTCCAAATGGGGTCTGACCAGAGCGTTATCCATCCTCAGAAGTACATCCCTGCTCTTGTATCCCTCTTGACATGAATGCTAACATTGCATTTGTCTTCCTAACTGCCAACTGAACTTGCACGTTAACCCTAAGAGAATCTTGAACAATGACTCCCAAGTCCCTTTTTCTGATTTCCTAAGCATTTTCCCATTTAGAAAATAGTCTATGCCTCCATTCCTCCTTCCAAAGTGCATAACCTCACACTTTTCCATATTGTATTCCATCTGTCACTTCTTTGCCCAATCTCCTAACCTGTCCAAGTCCCTCCGCGACCCCCCGCTTCCTCAATACTACGTGTCCCTCTACATGGTGGCATGACGCCACTACTCAATACATCTTCTCCTCACGCCCTCTGCCAGCATTCCGCAGGGACCGTTCTCTCCGGGACACCCTGGTCCACTCCTCCATCACACCCAACACATCCCCCCTGCCCACGGCACTTTCCTATGCAATCGTAGAAGATGTACCACCTGCCCCTTTACCTCCTCCCTGCTCACCGTCCCAGGTCCTAAACACCTCTTTCAGCTGAAGCAGTGCTTCACATGCACCTCCTTCAATTTGGTCTATTGCATTCACTGCTCCCAATGCAGTCTACTCTACATCAGGGAGACCAAATGTAGACTGGGTGGCCGCTTTGCTGTACACCTTCGGTCCATCCGCAAGCAGGACCCTGACCTTCCCGTCGCTTGCCAATACCCTGTTCTCCTGTCCACATGTCTGTCCTTGGCCTTTTGCAATGTTATAGCGAGCCTCAACGCAAACTGGAGGAGCAGCACCTCATCTTCAGATTGGGCACTTTACAACCTTCTGGACTGAACATTGAATTCAACAACTTCAGAGCATGAACTCCCTCCTCCACCTTCACCCCATTTCCATTTATCTTATTTCATTTTGTTTCATCCTATTCATCCATTTTATCATCCTTCTTTCTCACCTCCATTTTCCCACTTTCCAGTCCAGCACTCCTTCTTGCTGTGGGCAACTGCCACATTCCTCAGGCAGTCCTTTAACAATCTGCACCTCTGTTCTGCTATTCACACATTCTGATCACTCAATGGACATTTGTTTTAGCACCTTCTCAGCCTTCTGTATCCTCATTTACACTCCCTTTGTCCCATTCCACCTTCTACCCCCAGCCCCATAGTATAAATCTCCATTGATTCTCTTTGCTCTCAGCTCTGACGAAGGGTCACCCAGACTCGAAACATTGGCTCTATTCTCTCCTCACAGATGCTGTCAGACCTGTTGAGATTTTCCAGCATTTTCTGTTTTTGTTGTAATAGAATACTATTCTCTTTTAATCGAATAACAAAAGCTTCCTCCCTGTCGTTTTAGCAAGATGGATAAAAAATAGTACACAATTCTGAAAATCATCAGATGCATTGGAGCTGATCAACAATGGGGTTGCTTATTTCAATAATTCAAATAATTTCATTGTGTTTTTGGATAAAAACATATAGCATTGGGATAGGCTATTCTGCCCAACTATCCTGTGCTGGTCCACGCAGACTCATCTCAGCCTTTTAGCATATTTTCCTATTTCTTTGACACTTCTCGTGCACTAATCTAGTTTCCTTTCGTAAGCATTTAAGCTATTTGCAGCAAGGACTTCCTGTGGTTCTGAGTTTCACATCTGACCACTCTCCAGAGTAAATAAATCTTTGTTGTTGTATTGAATTTGCATTTATGGCACTTCATTCTTGTACGTATGATCTCTAGTTCTTGCATTTATATTTATAGCAAGAGAGAGTAACATTAATCAGCTAAAAATTAGAATAGAAGTCCTGTTAGCAAACACCATTTGAAGTTCAAGACCAAATGTATTACATATTTGCTCCAATAATATTATTGAAGTAATGCCACTGTGATTGATTTTATAAGGATAACTTTATTAAAATTTATAATATGATCGTACAGAGTAGGAGCAGGAGTGGGCCACTTAGCCCTTCCATCCTGCTCTGCTGTCCAATAAGATCATGGCTGATCTGATTGTAATCTCAACTCCACACTCCCACCTACTGATAACCTTTCACCCCTTTTTGCCTTAAAAATATTCAAAGACTCTGCTTCCACCACCTTTTGTGGAAGTGAGTTCCAAAGACTCACGACCCCTGAGAGAAAGAAAATTCTCCTATCTCTCATTGTAAATGGACGATCCCTCATATTTAAACAATGACCCCTAGTTCTTGATTCTCACACATGAGGAAACACACTCTCCACATCTAACCTGTCAAGAGCTCTCAGGATCTTGCATGTTTCAGTAAAGTTGCCCCTTACTCTAACTTCCAGCAGATACAAGCCTAACCTGTCCAATCTTTCCTCATGATAACACGTCCATTCCAGGTGTTAATCTAGTAAACCTTCTCTGAACTGCTTCCAATGCATTTGCATCCTTCCTTAAATAAGGAGACCAATACTGTACCCAATACTTTAGCTGTGGTCTCAACAATGCCTTCTGCAACTGAAGCATAACCTCCCTACTTTTATATTCAATTCCTCACAATAAATAAAATCATTCTATTAGCTTTCTTAATCACCTGCTGTACCGTAACCTTTTGTGATTCAGGCACTGGGACACCCAAATCACTCTGTATCCCAGGGTTCTGCAATCTCTCACCATTTAGATAACATTTTTTATTTATTTATATGTTTTATCACTATCACTATAAAAATGTTTATCCTCCTATATTTGGTCTCAAAGCTTCCTGAACCAAAGAATACAGTTATATAAACAGTTATATAAAGCTCGGTGTTTAATCTTTAAGGAGTTTAGTAATTGTATAAATGTACTAGTAAATAAGTACAATTTCAGACAGTTTTTCAGATTGTACAAGTTCCTCTCCATCATTTGCCCATCTTTGTAATTAACATGCATTCACATGAAATTTCCCTTTTTAAAATCATAAAAGTGATTTTCTGTCATTATTTCACTATGTTTTGGACATCGTGTAGGCCAATCATGGATAAGGGCCATTAAACACAAACATCTGTGTTCAATTATCAATTTGGTTGCAACACCTATTAGCACTGATCATATTTTCACATTGAAAAGGATGTTTTCCTTCAGGTTTTTAATGACAATAAATTACATTTATCTTCTTTTAATGCTTAAGTTTCTAAAATCTAAAATAAATTAGATTTAATGAAATAATCTTTTATTGAGAAGCAGACTGACCCATGACAGAATCAGATTATGTGATTTTAGAATGTCCAGTGATTAATTGATATGGGGTGATTTGTGGAATGTGAGAAACTGAGAATTTTAAGTATCATTATTGCTCTGTTACCCATTCTTAATTTACCTGAAGTACAAAATAATAACCATAGAAGATTCTTTGTATAAAATTAATATTTATTTAGGTTCCTATCTGAAGGTCTGTTCCTTATCCTGGTTTTGGGTCTAAAACTGAACTACACTAGTCTTTCCATGATCTCACTTTGGTTCTGAAGTTCATTGTTCTTTCTTCTCGCCTTACCTTCTGGGTTCAATTTTCTTTCCTGTGATCTGCTTTCAACGCTCTCACTTTGCTTCTTGATGAGGTATCCCACATGGCAACAAATGTCTGCAGATCCAGGATCAGCCGCATCAGCCATCTTTGGGCTCATGGAAGACACTAGCAAATGATAGTAAATAGTGGAATTTCAAAAACCAAAATCCTGTAATAGTGTTGGATACATATATCAGATTAGTATGGACAAGGTTAAAATACATTGTTGCAATTATATGGATACAATCAATGATTTCAGAGGAAATTAGATGAACACTTGAAGGATATAAACCTGCATAGCTACAAGGATTGAGTGGGGGAATGGGAATGACTGGGTTTCTCTGAGAGGAGACAGCATGGATTCAGTGGGCCAAATTATCTCTTTCTGAGCTGCAAATCATAGAAATCCTACAGTACAGAAAGAGGCCATTCGGCCCATCGAGTCTGCACCGACCACAATCCCACCCAAGGCCCTACTCTCATATCCCTACATATTTACCCACTAATCCCTCTAACCTACGCATCTCAGGACACTAAGGGGCAATTTTAGCGTGGCCAATCAACCTAACCTAACCTTGGGCGGAGACGTGGCAGATGGAGTTTAATCCGGATAAATGCGAAGTGATGCATTTTGGAAGAAATAATGTAGGGAGGAGTTATACAATAAATGGCAGAGTCATCAGGAGTATAGAAACATAGAGGGACCTAGGTGTGCAAGTCCACAAATCCTTGAAGGTGGCAACACAGGTGAAGAAGGTGGTGAAGAAGGCATATGGTATGCTTGCCTTTATAGGACGGGGTATAGAGTATAAGAACATAAGAACATAAGAAATAGGAGCAGGAGTAGGCCATCTAGCCCCTCGAGCCTGCCCCGCCATTCAATAAGATCATGGCTGATCTGACGTGGATCAGTACCACTTACCCGCCTGATCCCCATAACCCTTAATTCCCTTACCGATCAGGAATCCATCCATCCGCGCTTTAAACATATTCAGCGAGGTAGCCTCCACCACCTCAGTGGGCAGAGAATTCCAGAGATTCACCACCCTCTGGGAGAAGAAGTTCCTCCTCAACTCTGTCTTAAACCGACCCCCCTTTATTTTGAGGCTGTGTCCTCTAGTTTTAACTTCCTTACTAAGTGGAAAGAATCTCTCCGCCTCCACCCTATCCAGCCCCTGCATTATCTTATAAGTCTCCATAAGATCCCCCCTCATCCTTCTAAACTCCAATGAGTACAAACCCAATCTCCTCAGCCTCTCCTCATAATCCAAACCCCTCATCTCCGGTATCAACCTGGTGAACCTTCTCTGCACTCCCTCCAATGCCAATATATCCTTCCTCATATATATATATATGTATAAAAGCTGGAGTCTGATGATGCAGCTGTATAGAACGCTGGTTAGGCCACATTTGGAGTACTGCGTCCAGTTCTGGTCGCCGCACTACCAGAAGGACGTGGAAGCATTGGAGAGAGTGCAGAGAAGGTTTACCAGGATGTTGCCTGGTATGGAGGGTCTTAGCTATGAGGAGAGATTGGGTAGACTGGGGTTGTTCTCCTTGGAAAGACGGAGAATGAGGGGAGATCTAATAGAGGTATACAAGATTATGAAGGGTATAGATAGGGTGAACAGTGGGAAGCTTTTTCCCAGGTCGGAGGTGACGATCACGAGGGGTCACGGGCTCAAGCTGAGAGGGGCGAAGTATAACTCAGACATCAGAAGGACGTTTTTTACACAGAGGGTGGTGGGGGCCTGGAATGCGCTGCCAAGTAGGGTGGTGGAGGCAGGCACGCTGACATCGTTTAAGACTTACCTAGATAGTCACATGAGCAGCCTGGGAATGGAGGGATACAAACGATTGGTCTAGTTGGACCAAGGAGCGGCACAGGCTTGGAGGGCCGAAGGGCCTGTTTCCTGTGCTGTACTGTTCTTTGTTCTTTCTTTGTTCTTTAACCCGCACATCTTTGGACTGTGGGAGAAAACCGGAGCACCCGGAGGAAACCCACGCAGACACGAGGAGTATATGCAAACTCCACACAGACAGTGACCCAAGCCGGGAATCGAACCCAGGTCCCTGGAGCTGTGAAGCAGCAGTGCTAACCACTGTGCTACCGTGTCAAATGACTTTGATTCTGTAAAGGTCAAGGTTTTTAAAAAAATTATGAAATAATAACCATATTGATACATTGTTCACAAGGTTCAATTTGCAGGCAGATGCTAATTAAGTATAAAATAGCCTTATTTTTATTTTGTTGCATTTGCTGCAAAAGCACATCTAAAGTCAATATTTTACAAGCAAATGTTTATATATAAAACATAGTGCAAATTAAGTTTTAATAATATATACCATCTAGATTGGTGTCTAAAACCCTGTTTTTAGTAACATGCAGGATGCATCAATACATACAATTTAAATTGTGTACTTTATCTAAACGTCTAAAGTGTAAGTAACAAAATTTTGTGCAATGCATCCCCATTCACGCAAATGTTTTCTCTGAAATCAAAAGAGAAAACACTGGAAAATCTCAGCAGGCCTGGCAGCATCTGTAAGGAGAGAAAAGAGCTGACGTTTCGAGTCCAGATGGCCCTTTGTCAAAGGGTCATATCCTTAAGAGAAATATTCATAAGAGAAATTCCATAAGAGAAATATCTCTGTCAAAATATTTTCTCTGTTTCTGTAACATTGTACTTTGATTTTAAGCAAGTAGACTCACCTGGTTGTGTTTGAGATTATTCCTAGCCCAAAACAAAAATGAAGATTTAACAAATAAATGAAGACAAATACCAACACCGATCAACTATTCTCAAAATACTTAGTTTTTTTTTAAACATCTGAGCTATATGGAAACTTAACACTAGATTTAAGAGTTTTCAGATCAAATTATTGAAGAACACACATAATTAGAATGTACAATTGTCTGGCACCATGAAGGGAAGAACGACCAATTAAGATGGTCTATGTGGAATCAATTTGTGTAGGTAAAATCAGGCTTGAAGTCTTGGAAGATTAGTTTAAGAGATTAGGAAATACATTGATGAGAAGGATTTCACCGGTGCTAATGAACAAATCAAAGACCTGCTTTTATACAGCACTTTTCATATCCATATGACATTTCATAGTGATTTATAATCAAATAAGTACTTTTTAAACTGTATCACTGTTGTAATACAGGAAACCCCGTAGCTAATTGACACTTAGCAAGCTCCCACAAACAGCAATGTAATAATGACCAGATAATCCGATTTTTTCTTTTAAGTATAATAATTGAGGGATAAATATTTGCCTGACACCAACGATAACTCCCCTGCTGTTCTTCAAAATAATCCCAAGGAGTCTTTTATATCTGCCCAAGCAGGCAGATGGGATCTGGGTTTAATACCTCATCTGAAAGGCAGTGCAATACTGTCCACTCTCAGTACTGCACGGAAATTTCAGCCCTGAATTTGAAAAAGGACTTGCAAGATTGTTCTTTTTTTCCTGTTAGTACACTATAGATTATGGTTGATATGACGGACTTTTTATTATAAAGGGATGGGACAAGGATTATTTCCAGCAGTTGAGGGTTTAAGAACAATTGGCCAAGGTGCAATATCAAATACAAGAGGATTAGAAGGGGGCAGGAAAAACCACTTTACACAGAGTTGTAAAGCTATGGAATTCACTTCTATGCTGGTTGAGGGAGAAGGCATGTCAACCTTCAAGATTAGATTGGATATGGGAATGAAGAAAAATGAAGGTATATGAGAACAGGGTAATCATTGGAACTATTTTATTGCATAGGGTATAAATATCAGCACAGACTGTTTGGACAGAATGGCCTGTTTCCTGTTTTAACTGCTATGTATTATCTATGTGCTCATAATGACACATGAATTAGCCCAGAAATCCTAATTGTAAATTAGAATGATTCAGACTTTTGGATCCCAGTGTGCATTTTAATGTTAAAACCAAACAACTTACTTGCACCAGGACACTGATAAGCTTGTCGAGCTAGGATCAGCTTAAATGTTAGGATCATGTCTTGCAGAGCTATCTGAAGCCAACTCCTAAGAATGCGACAAGTCTACGTCTCCAGGCTCAGCAGTCAATCATTAAGTGCCCAGGAATACTGCAGACCTTGGATTACTCAGTCTGCCTCAGAGGATTGACTGAGTTCCAAATTTCTGCTGGGCATGTAATCACGTCCACTTGACCCCAAGGGGACCTTTTCTCTCTCCAAAGAGGATAGTTGCTGGTTGATCAGAAACCATAATTTTTATGCCATGCATACAGCAGAACAGAAAACACTAAGGCTCCCACAAAGTACATGAACACCACAAAGTACTTAATCATTAGCTATACAACAGTGGTTCTCTAAGTCTGGTCCATGGAGCACTGGTGGTCTAAGAGGGTCCTCAAGATGGTCCTCGTTCCAGTCCAACATGCAAATCACTGATGTGTAATGCCATGTTCAAGGCCATTCGCAAGAACAGGGCGGAACACTCACCCGCACTATCTGTGTGACATCACACAATCTAACTGGCTCCTGTGAGCATACCATGAGTCATCATAAGTACAAACAATGTAGATCTATGTTATTGTTACAATGTACAACAACACACTCGGACTTTCAGTGCTTGTGAGGTTGAAAACAAAGAAGAGGAACTGGCTGAATGTGGAGTTTGTCATGAGACTGAAGCTTTCCAGCTTAGAACCAGACACTGATATCTTATCCATAGCACTGCCATTCTAATCATTAACTCTGATAAGTTCTTCTGCAGTGGTAAACAGAAGCAGGTAGGGTAGGAATGATGTGTGGTTTGCAGGGCCTTTTGGCCAACCTAAGTAGTCAATCAATAAAAAAACCGAGAGAATCACTTTTCTATAAATTACAATATAAAGACCGTACCGAATCAAACTATAATTAAATATTCAGTGGAACTTATTTTAAAGTTGTTTCTTGCTCATATTTAAAGATTCATCATGCCTTTAAATTATTTTTTTAAAAAAAGACTTGCATTTATATAGCATCTTTCACAAGTCACTGGGTGTCTCAAAGTGCCCTATGGTAAATGAAGTACTTCTGAAATGTAGTCACTGCCCTAAAGCAGGAAACATGGCAGTCAATTTTCACTCAGCAAGCCTCTGCAAACAACAATGAGATAATGGTCATTTTTGAGATGTTGTGTGATAGATGAATATTGACAAGGGCACGAGGGATTTCTCCTCTACTCATTTTTTAAGGTTTTAATTGAATTTTTAAAGGTAACTTAAATTTCTAATTTTAGAAATGATATATTTAGGAAATCGATTCTGTAATCTAGTCGGTTTCACTTTTCTCCACCCTATCTCCACATCAGCTAAAGAAACATGTGCTAGTGAATCTGTCACATATGTCATTGCAAGCTGCCAGCAGAATTGATCAAGCATGTGTATGAAAAATGTAGTTGAATGGTCAGCCTTTCCATCTTCAGGAGAGATTCCATAATCAACATAGCAAATTAAGAATATAGCTCCTAGAATTAATTACTACTTTATCTTGATGCCATGAGTGAAATTGAAAATTTATTACCATTAAAACTTATTAAATACATAAAGGGCAAAAGAGTAACTAGGGAGAGTAGGCCCACTTAAGGATCAACAAGGTAATCTACGTGCGGATCCACAAGAGATGGGTGAGATCCTAAATGAATATTTCTCATCAGTATTTACTGTTGAGAAAAGCATGGATGTTAGGGAACTTGGGGAATTAAATATTGATGTCTTACAGAAAAGGAGGTGCTAGAAGTCTTAAAGTGCATCAAGGTAGATAAATCTGCGGGACTTGATGAGGTATATCCCAGGACGTTGTGGGAGGCCAGGGAGGAAATTGCAGGTTCCCTAGCCAAGATATTTGGATCATTGATAGTCACGGGTGAGGTGCCTAAAGATTGGAGAGTGGCAAATGTTGTGCCTTTGTTTAAAAAGGGCTGCAGGGAAAAGCCTGGGAACTACAGGCCAGTGAGCCTCACATCTGTGGTGGGTAAATTGTTGGAAGGTATTTTGAGAGACAGGATCTACAGGCATTTAGAGATGCAAGGACTGATTAGGGACAGTCAGCATGGCTTTGTGAGTGGAAAATCATGTCTCACAAATTGAATTGAGTTTTTTGAAGGGGTAACCAAGAAGGTAGATGAGGGCAGTGCAGTTGATGTTGTCTATATGGCCTTTAGCAAGGCCTTTGACAAGGTACCGCATGGTAGGTTGTTGCATAAAGTTAAATCTCACGGGATCCAGGGTGAGATATCTAAATGGATACAAAATTGGCTTCAGAGGGTGGTTGTAGAGGGTTGTTTTTCAAACTGGAGGCCTGTGACCAGTGGTGTGCCTCAGGGATCAGTGCTGGGCCCACTGTTACTTGTCATTTATATTAATGATTTGGATGAGAATATAGGAGGCATGTTTATTAAGTTTGCAGATGACACCAAGATTGGTGGCATAGTGGACAGTGAGGAAGGTTATCTCCAATTGAAGCGGGATCTTGATCAATTGGGCCAGTGGGCTGACGAATGTCAGATGGAGTTTAATTTAGACAAATGCGAGGTAATGCATTTTGGTAGATTGAACCAGGGCAGGACTTACTCAGTTAATGGTAGGCCGTTGGGGAGAGTTACAGAACAAAGAGATCTAGGAGTACATGTTCATAGCTCCTTGAAAGTGGAGTCACAGGTGGACAGAGTGGTGAAGCAGGCATTTGGCATGCTTGGTTTCATCGGTCAGAATATTGAATACAGGAGTTGGGACATCTTGTTGAAGTTGTACAAGACATTGGTAAGGCCACACTTGGAATACTGTGTGCAATTCTGGTCACCGTATTATAGAAAGGATATTATTAGTGCAGAAAAGATTTACTAGGATGCTACCGGGACTTGATGGTTTGAGTTATAAGGAGAGGCTGAATAGACTGGGACTTTTTTCTTTGGAGTGTAGGAGGCTGAGGGGTGACCTTATAGAGGTCTATAAAATAATGAGGGGCATAGACAAGGTAGATAGTCAATATCTTTTCCCAAAGGTAGGGGAGTCTAAAACTAGAGGGCATAGGTTTAAGGTGAGAGGGGAGAGATACAGAAGTGTCCAGAGGGGCAATTTTTTCACACAGAGGGTGGCGAGTGTCTGGAACAAGCTGCCAGAGGTAGTATTAGAGGCGGGTACAATTTTTTCTTTTAAAAAGCATTTAGATAGTTACATGGGTACGCTGGGTATAGAGGGATATGAGCCAAATGCAGACAATTGGGATTAGTTTAGGGGTTTAAAAAAAAAGGGCGGCATGGACAAGTTGGGCCGAAGGGCCTGTTTCCACGCTGTAAATCTCTATGACTCTCTGACCAGAGAAACAAGTGTGAAAATACAGGTTGTTTTTGTAGACAATCTCCAGGTAGCCAACCAGTTTGAAATTAACACCACATAACATCTCTGTGTCAAATTTAATCATTGTAATTGTGATGAAGTATGACCACATCCACAATTAGTAGATGGGCCTAATCATTTTACCTTGTACAAGTTTCCACCATTTTCCCATAAAGTGGAAAGTGAACCAGTTTTTAGTTGCTGATTTTTTAAAATATAGAAGTTATGACTGAAACTTGGTATGATCATTTTGTCATTCAGGTCCTGATTCTCTGTGCTACAAAAGTCCTATAAACATCTGAACTTCAACTTTCTTGGTGGGATAACTGCGATCTGCCACTACATCATCTGCTGGAAGCTAATGAGCAAGAATTTACTGTAAAAATAGTGGTGGAACTTTCCATATTTGACATTGAATTATTCTAATTTACATTTCCTGATTCAGACTCTATACAGCTTGTTAACAATTTTTCAATCTGTTTTTTTTCTCCAATAAATATACTTTAATTAGAAAATTTGTAAAAGTAACCATAGAAACCCTACAGTGCAGAAGGAGGCCATTCGGCCCATCGAGTCTGAACCGACCACAATCCCACCCAGACCCTACCCCCACATATTTACCCGCTAATCCCTCTAACCTACGCAACTTAGGATTCTAAGGGGCAATTTTTTTTTAACCTGGCCAATCAACCTAACCCGCACATCTTTGGACTGTGGGAGGAAACCGGAGCACCCGGAGGAAACCCATGCAGACACGAGGAGAATGTGCAAACTCCACACAGACAGTGACCCGAGCCGGGAATCGAACCCGGGACCCTGGAGCTGTGAGGCAGCAGTGCTAACCACTGCGCTACCGTGCCGCAGAGTACTTTGTAATTTTCAAGTTGAAATGTTTTGCAGAGTGCAATAAAATTTGACTCGTCTCCATACAATATATTCGACTCTTCGGTGCCTTTTTACATTGAAATGCTCCTCAAGTTACAATATATATTCTGTCAGGTATAAAACCAGGGGGCAAAACATTTCAAACTGAAAAATTAGACTGCAATAAAATTCAACTTTTCTCCATACAGCATGATCCTTTGAGTTGCCTTAATACAATTTCAATATTCTTGATATTCACAATGTACATTCCATGCATGTCAGGCACACAGCCCAAAGGGTTGTAAACATTTTCCAACTTTGATAAGGAACTACATATTAGTTTGCTCTGTTCAGACAGGTTCCAGGTCCTTGGAAAGGGGGTACTGTGCCATTTCTATCTTCTCTTTCCAGCAACTTGCTTTGCAAAAGCATATGGAAATTAAACAAGGAAGTCTAATGAGCATTCTGCTCCACAGTGAATCAATTAATATAATAGTTACTATTTTTGTTAAAGACTTCTGAATGCAAAACAATATCGCTTTGTGCTTATTCATTACATTTATGAACATGAAGTGTATAATTCTTTAATTTTAGACAAATGTGTCAAACCAGAAGCTCAGGGAAGCAGTGGAGGCTTTAAGAGGGTGAGGCTTGAAGTATGGAGGATGTACCTAAAGATATAATGGAAAGGAATTGTTGGGCTTGGGATATGGGACAGTTTTGGGCATTATGATCTGAGGCCCTGAGATAATTTAAGAGGAGCTGTCCTCTGCTTGAGGGAGGTTTGGGAATGAGCTGGCACTTGAGGTGAATTGGGTGAGGTGTGAATACTCAGAGAAATGAACAGTGGGTGAGCTCAGCAGATGGGGGCCGAGGTTGATTAGGAATTGGGAAGTGTGTTGGGGCACCGAGATTGAGAATTGGAATCTGCTGAGGACTGGAAAGAGGAAAGTGGGATGTGATGTAGAAACACATGATAAGATGCGGACTGGAAACAATGTCAGACCTAGCAACACCTAAAGATATTTGAAAACTGGGATCAATGAATGGAGACACAAGGACTGGGGGCCCTCAGGGTGTGGAGCTGGAAGTAGCCAAGATACCTGGTAAACCCTAAATGTTGCCTGGGTCCAAATGGTGGCCAGCATGGCGGCAAGCACTGCTGCCTCACAGCTCCAGGGACTTGGGTTCGATTCCCGGCTTGGGTCAACGTGTGTGTGTGTGGAGCTGCACGTTCTTCCTTTGCCTGCTCTGGTTTCCTCCCACAGTACAAAGATGTACAGGTTATGTGCATTGGCTATGCTAAATTGCTCCTTAGTGTCCTGGGGTGCATATGTTAGAGATTAGCGGGCTAAATATGTGAAGTTACAGGGGGATAAGGCCTAGGTGGGATTGTTGTTGGTGCAGACTCGATGGGCCAATTCTATGAAACTACATGGTAGGACTGGAAATCAGGAGAGATGTGGTGGCTAATTGGCCAAAGTCAAAACGATCCTCAAAGAATTTACTCCTGAATGGCCAGTCTGATATACAATATAGAATTTATTTTGCCTATTTTACAATGTCCAATGCTGAACCAAGCTTTTTTTAAAACCCAACACCCTTACCTTTGATTCTTTATTACCCTTATATTGAACTTTGTGGTCACTATTCCCTAATTGTTCCCTCATTCACATCAATTATTTCCCCACTTCATTTCCCAGAACTTGTAACAAATTAGCTTGTAACTCAGAACTAAGTGGTACTAACCAATTCCAAAGACTTTACAAAGTTTTCGCCAATAATTTAATGCATGGACTCATCAATATTGAAATCTGCATTAAACTGTGTTGTGTAAGATGCTTCCAGAAGAAGTTAAACTGCTCTGAATATCAATAACTGTGATAGAAGGAGAAGCGGCTAAAAGAATATTGCTTCTGCAATATTCAAGGGTAGATAGGCCAGTTGTTGTTATCTATCATAATAGTATTGTTTCCTGGTACAAGCCAAACAAGGAACCTTGTGTTCGTGCAGCTGTTTTAATAAAATGGGGGTGGGGATGGAGCAGACAATAAAGGAATGCTGTAAAATATCCTGAACCAAAGTATTCATGAAACGCTGTGCATTTTATAAGTTTCAATGGTTCAGCCAATGGGTGACGTACAAAGTGGTACATTAATAAAACGAGAGAAACAGCTCTGGTAGAAATAAATCAGTCAGGAAGTGGGCGGGGAACCAATTGTGGGCTATGTTGATGTACTAATGTAATGTTTATGTTGAATGCAGGTTTATACTTATAATTATGCAAATTGAATTCCAGATCTGAGGCAGATGGCCCAAGGAGGTGTCAAGGAAGGAAATTTCACTCCCTCAATGAAAATATATTGTTATTCACAGTAAAAGCAGGCTGCTTTTTCTCAGCTGCAATGTCAAACAAATGTACACATCAAGATTTGGTGTAGATTAATAATTTTAATTTCTGTGGATCATTCCATACACACTTCCCAGAATATTTAAGTGGCAACATGAAGGCACATTACAACTTGTTTGCACATGCTCCAACATGTTGTGACATGAAGGAATAGAACATGGGTTAACACCTGAAATCCCATGCAGCCCGGCATTGTGTATGCAATGTTAGTCAGGAAGAGGGAGGCACTGTAAATGGAATCCAAGAAAATACAACAGCAAGGAAGAAAGAAGATGTTGCTAGGAAAAGCTCAGTGCCAATTCAAGTATCGATCCATAGCCACTTAGTGAAACAAATGTTTTGACAACCTGATGAGGTCAAACCAAATGAAAGGAGCCAGCTACTCCTTCCGAGAATGCATTGAAGTAACCAGGTCTGCCTTTCACTGTGCTAAAGAGCTTGAAGAGTTCAACATCAATGTTCATGAAGCAGCATCTGGAGGTGTTCCTTTTCTCATACGTATTCACTTTGCTGAAAGTTTCATGTGGAACTTTGTTTGCTGTATTCATCGGTCAGCACTTGCAATATAACATGTTACTGTACATCATGAAGCCAATTTGGCCCTTTTATACTGTTTTTCTGGGGATTTGGGCAATGCCAGCAAAGCTGCATTTATTGCCCCTCACTAGTTTTAACTGAGGACATGGCAGAGGGCTTTATCTCTGAACTGCTGCAATCCAAGTGGTGATGGTAACATTGGTATTAGGTCTGGGATTCCACAAGTCTGACCCAACAACTTGTATTTATATAGTGCTTTTAACGAGTTCCAAGACTCATGGGAGTGTTAGAGAGTAAAATTGGACACAATCTTGTAAAGGGATAAGGGCAGATGACCAAAAGCTTGGTCAAAGAGGTGGGTTTTAAGGAGTGTATTAAAGAGGTAGAGTGGCAGAACGGTTTAGGGAGCGATTTCCAGAGATTAGAGGCAAGGCAACTTAAAGGCACAGCTATCAATAGTGCAGTGATTAAAATTGAGAATGCTCAAGAGGCCAATTTAGAGGCATGGTGATCTCTGAGGGTAGTTGGCCTGGAGAAGATTATACAGATAAGGTGGGATGAGACCATGGCTGCCTCCAATGCTAGGTCTTTCCATGAGGCAATAAGTGTTTTTGAACAAGGGATCCCGCCCATCCTCAGGAGCCTGCAAGTAACAATGCACTGTTTGTTTGTTGTGCTCCCTGCATGGAAAGTCTCCTGTCTGCGGCTGGGGTAATACCAATGGAATTGCTCACTTAAGGGCCTCAATTATCAGTGGGGTGGGAAGACCATTCATGCACCTTCCCTACCATGGGCTTAACTGGAGTGGGGTGGCAAGATGATACGGTTCCCACCCATTAAAGTTTATATTAGTGTCACAAGTATGCTTATACTAACACTGCAATAAAGTTACTATGAAAATTCCCTAGTCGCCACACTCCGTCACCTGTTCGGGTACATTGAGGAAGAATTTAGCATGGCCAATGCGCCTAACCAGCTTTCAAACTGTGGGAGGAAACTGGTGCACCTGGAGGAAACCCAAGCAAACACGGGGGAGAACGTGCATACTCCGCACAGACAGTGACCAAAGCTGGGAATCGAACCCGGGTCCCTGGTGCTGTGAGGCAGCAGTGCTAACCACTGCGTCCCCGTGCCACCCATGCCCACTATCCTCTTGGCTGATTAAATACCCCCTACTGTCAACCTCACCAAGGTGGAGAGTACAAGATATTGCCATTGTTATTCTTGTTTCTTGGTGATTATGGTCATATGGGAGGAGATACCGTCTAAATTACCTTAGTGAGTTGCTGCAGTGCATCCTGTAAGAACATACATCCTGCAACCAAAGCGCAGTGATGGTGAAAAAGTATTATATTCAGTGGCAGGGAGTCCAATCAAACAATGCTTTGTCTGGGATACAGCCAAGTCCCTTTAGTTTAGTTGCAATTACACCCATCCACACATCACATTGTTCCCGACTTCAACCTTTGTAGATGGTGGAGAGGCTTTGATAGGCCAGGAAGTGTACCATTTATCACAAGAGTATTCCAGGGCTGATGCATTCACTCAGAAAACACTGCAGTTACCTGGAGCAGCAAAAAAAACCTGAAGTACATAAGCCAGTTGGCTTCAGCAGTTGGAATGAAAGGACTAGACCTACCGATGTACATCCATATATATTTCCATGCATTTACATTGCAGTCTTTCCCAGAATTTCATATTATATTCTCAGTCTATGTGACAGTTTTACAAATTTGTGCATCTGCATTATTCCAGAACTGCAAATCAGGGCGGCACGGTAGCACAGTGGTTAGCACTGCTGCTTCACAGCTCCAGGGTCCTGGGTTCGATTCCCGGCTCGGGTCACTGTCTGTGTGGAGTTTGCATATTCTCCTCGTGTCTGCGTGGGTTTGCTCCGGTTTCCTCCCACAGTCCAAAGATGTGCGGGTTAGGTTGATTGGCGAGGTTAAAAATTGTCCCTGAGATGCGTAGTTAGAGGGATTAGCGGGTAAATATGTGGGGGTAGGGCCTGGGTGGGATTGTGGTCGGTGCAGACTCGATGGGCCGAATGGCCTCCTTCTGCACTGTAGGGTTTCTATGATAATATAATTTAATCTAGTCCATTTTAACATAATGATTATTGATTGTGTAAATTGTGAATAAAAATAATCTAGTGACGGTTGCAGGAACACACAGCATTATATCATGTGAGCCATATTACACAATGTGTATTTCTTTCAGCACTCACTGTGTAAAAGGTAAAACAATGAGAATGTACACTCATGCAAAATAACTCTAATTATAAATGCAGAATTTTTACTCATACCAAAGCACAATGTTCATTTTTGAAAATTAATTGATTTGGGGGAGTGGTTGGTGGTGGTGGGTGGAGGAAAGAGAGAATGTTGAAGGTTCACCTAGGACACCCAATACGTTTGCAGTGGCTCTGGAGTATTCTGTCTTGCACATGAAACAATACATGATATGGCAGGGCTAGTTCAGATTCTGGTCAGTGGTGATTCCAAATATGTTGCTAGTGAGATGCACAGAAATGGTGGGAGTCAGAGCATGGACCCTGCTTTTATTCGAGGAGAATGTAATAACAGCATGCCAATGCATAAAATAGAAGGTTCCATTATAAATTTGGACATAGAAATTCGTTGTGGCAAATGTTAACAGGAAGTTAGTGCAGATAAAAGATTTTTTTACATTATTATGAGGTTTACCAAGGCATTGCATATGCTAAGTTAGAAAAATACGGCTCAGAATTCTGAGATACCTGTTTCTGCTATTTTTAAGTTAGTGATATAATGTGTTAGGAGGAGGATCAAAGGAAGCCAAATGGGTGAAAGTGAAGAACAAAGAAATTAGGAGAGTGCTGGGAGTATTATAGACATCAAACAGTCAGAATGAGATAGAAGAGCAATATGCTGTTAGTGCAGTGAGGGACATTTAAAGAGAAGAATGTACTCCGACAAAGAAAAAGAGCAAGACTCCCAAATCTAGACTCCACTGCATGTCAAAGAACAGAGTAGGATAAGACAAAATAAAAAAGCTTATTGCTAAGAGTTTGATACTACAGAGAATATAGAATATAGGAAGCGTAGTGGTGAAATTCAAATAGAAATTAAGAAATTAAAGACAGCAAGAGGAAATTGCTGAGGAGTACAGAAAAAAAGTGGAGTAATAATTGTAGTGGATTTCAACAACCCTGACATTAATGAAGAAACACTCAGCGCAAAAGATACTAAGGGCACTGAATCCTTAAAATATATTCAGGAGAACTTTTTCAGCCAGTACTTAGAACAGTCCCTACAATTGTGCGTGTTAAACTTCATTCTTTGGTATGAAGCTGGTCAAATGCAAGAAGTATTGGTGGAACGGCATTTTAGTGATCATAATTCAGTTAGATTTAGTTATGGAAAAAGATTTTTATGGGTCACAAGTAAAAGTTTTAAATTGGGAGATGGCCAAATTTACAAAGTTGAGATGCGAGTTGGCAAAAGTAGACTGGAAACAGGTGAATCAGCAAATGAGGCATTCAAATAGGACTTGGAATCTTGGCAAATACAATTCAAAGGTGTTTTATGAATGCATAAAGAGCAAGGGGGTAACAAAGGAAAGAGTAGGGTCCAGTAGAGACCAAAAAAGTGTCTGCCAACATGCAGATCCGAGGGCAGCAAGACATGTAGATGATGTGGCCAAGAAGACATTCATTGGATTAAGTCTAGAGTTAGAGAGTAATGAAGTTATGTGAAAGAAAAACACACTGGTAAGACCGCAGCAAGAGTACTACGTACAGTATTCTAGCTGCAGTCCACCAGGCAAAATGGGCATGGTTCAATAAGGCAACTCACCACCACTTTAAGTACAATTAGGGATGGGCGATAAATGCTGACCTGGCCAACAACGCTCACATCCTGTTAATGAATAACAAAGTTCTGGTCATCACATTACAGAAAGGGTGTGATCAGGGTGGCTAGCACTGCTGCCTCACTGTGCTGGAGACTCAGGTTCAATTCCAGCCTCGGGACTGTGTGGAGTTTACACATTCTCCTCGTGTCTTTGTGGGTTTCCTCCGGGTGCTCCGGTTTCCTCCCACAATCCAGTCCAAAGATGTGAGAGTTATGTTGATTGGGCATGCTCAATTGCCCTTTAGTGCCAGGGAGATTAGCGGTGTAAATACATGGGGTAATGTTGATAGGGCCTGGATGGGATGGTCATCGGTGCAGGCTTGATGGACCAAATGGCCTCTTTCTGACTGTAGGGATTCTATGATTCTACACGAGAAAGGATACATAACAGATCTGTGAGGATGTTGCCCAGAATGGAGAATTTTAACTACGAGGAAAGATTTATAGGCTGAGGTTATGTTCTTTGGAACAGAGGGGGCTGAGGGGAGATTTAATTGAAGTGTATAAAATTGAGTAGCCTAGAGTGCATAGGAAAGATCTATTTCTGTTAGCAGAGAGATCAATAACTAGGGGACTTAGATTTAAAGTAATTGGTGGAAGGATTATAGGAGAGTTGAGGAGAAATGTTTTCACCGAGTGTGATGCAGGCTGAAACTCACTGCCCGAAAGGGTGGCGGAGGTAAAACCTTCTTTGCATTTTGGGAATACACTGGAGGTGCTATAACCTGTAGGGCTGTGAACCAAGATCTGGAGGGTGGGATTAGACTGGATGGCTCTTTTTCAGCTGGTATTGACATGATGGGCCAAATAGCTGCCTTTGTGATATAAATCTACATTCAAGTTTCTATTACACCTTTACTGATTCAGTCTCTCTATCTGTAATAGTATTATTGTGAAATCTGTAATGTTTGTAACTTTTGTTTTGGTTAAATTCTAATTGCGGTCATTAGGAATTTTTATTGGAATTTAATGGAAAAATGGCAAATAAAAATCGAAGGATTGAGATATAATTGTGGGAACTAGATTTCTACAGTTACATTGACAAGTTTAGATGGGTAATTTCCAAATATGTGGATTTCCATTATGTATTTGTAATGTAATAATTTAAAGTCACAAGAATGATACCATACAGAAGATGACCCTTGTCTGACTGGAAGGCTACTTCTAGGGGAGCTCGACAGAGCTCAGTACTGGATCCCAGCTGAGAGTCCAGTAGCATGGACAGGAAAAGCATGTAAAGTCAAGACTATAGTAAGGAGTCTAACAACACCAGGTTAAAGTCCAACAGGTTTATTTGGTAGCAAACGCCACTAGCTTTCGGAGCGCTGCTCCTTCGTCAGGTGAGTGGGAGATCTGCTCATAAACAGCAAACAGGGCATATAAAGACACAAACTCAATTTACAGAATAATGAATGATTGGAATGCGAGTCTTTACAGCTAATCAAGTCTTAAAGGTACAGACGATGTGAGTGGAGGGTTTTTAAGACTTGATTAGCTGTAAAGACTCGCATTCCAATCATTATTCATTATTCTGTAAATTGAGTTTGTGTCTTTATATGCCCTGTTTGCCGTTTATGAGCAGATCTTCCACTCACCTGATGAAGGAGCAGCGCTCCGAAAGCTAGTGGCGTTTGCTACCAAATAAACCTGTTGGACTTTAACCTGGTGTTGTTAGACTCCTTACTGTGTTTACCCCAGTCCAACGGCAGCATTTCCACATCAAGTCAAGACTATTATAGACATAAATTCTTATGTTCAGACTCAATGGAAATTATCTCTGTAAAGTTGCTGCACTGTAATTACATGTGAGCCAAAATTGGCATTTGTAGCTTCCATCAACGTTATCATGGGAAATTATTGAAATTATAATTTGCATTGATTCCAATTTATTGGTCTAGAGGGGGTTATGAATAATAATAATAATAAAGGTTTTTATATACTAGTGTGAAATTGAGCACTTATTCAAATGAAATGGTTTGTGGTTTTTAGTTGTTTGTTATAATAGGCAGAGTGGCTATTGTACCACCACAAGACATGCAAGAATAACAGGCATCCTTGGGTAAGACTAACAGCACCATTCTGTGAAGAGAATAAGCATAGCAGGTATCACTTCTGGAATCTAACCCCATTGAAATTAATGTTGGGGTCATATAAAAGAAAATGAATTGACCAATTCTTTATGTTAAAAGAACTCATGTATTTTATGATACATAGGCTGGAATCTTACCACTGTTCGTGCCAGCAGGATTTTCCCATCCCGCTGCAGTGAATGGGGATTTGGCTGGCTGCCAAATTCTCCAACTTCGTTGCAGCACAAGTGTTGCGTGAACAGCAGGTTGATGTGGTGTACATGAACCTTCAGTCTTTAAATCTGTATTTAATATCCACAATATCTTAACGTGTCAGGCAGACACTTTTGTGGACACCGGCGACGAAGTGGAAATGGTCGACAGCTTCAAGTTTCTAGGTGTTCAGATCACCAACAACCTGCCCTGGTCCCTTCACGCTGATGCGATAGTTAAGAAAGCCTATCAACGCCTCTACTTTCTCAAGAGGCTAAGGAAATTCAGCATGTCCGCTAGGACTCTCACCAATTCTTTTTTACAGATGCACCATAGAAAACATCCTTTCCAGATGTATCACAGCTTGGTTTGATTCCTGCTTGGACTAAGACCGCAAGAAACTACAAAGGGTTGTGAATGTAGCCCAGTCCATCAAAAAAACCAGCCTCCCATCCATTGCCTCCATCTACACTTCCCACTGCCTCGGAAAAGCAGCCAGTATAATTTTTATGTTTTACAGGATGTGGGCATCGCTGGCTCGGCCAACCTTTTTTACTCATTCCAAACTGCCCTCCATTTCAAAGGGCATTTGAGAGTCAACCACATTGATGTGGATCTGGAGTCACATGTAGGCCAGACCAGGTAAGGGTGGCAGATTTCATCCCTAAAGGACATTAGTGAACCAAATGGGTTTTACAACAATTGACAATGGTTTCATGATCATCATTAGACTTTAATTCCAATTTTTTATTGAATTCAAATTTCACCATCTGCCGTGGTCGGACTTGAACCCAGGGCATTACCCTGGGTCCCTGAATTACTAGCCCATTGACAATACCACAATGCCAGGCCTTCCCCTCAAGGACCCCCACACACACACCCCAGACATACTCTCTTCCACTTCTTCCTTTGGGAAAAAGATACAAAAGTCTGAGAGCACGTACCAACCGACTCAAGAACAGCTTCTTCCCAGCTGCCATCCGATTTTTGAATGGACCTACCATATTTTATGTTGATCTTTCACTTCACCCTATCTGAAACTGCAACACTATATTCTGCACCCTCTCCTTTCATTCTCCCTAATGTGCTCTACGAACAGGAGGTTTTGTCTGTATAGCACATGTGATGTTAGTGTACCTTTAAAAGGTTTTTTAAAAAATCATGGTTACCGCCTTGGGTGATGTCATTGCTGGAAGGAGAAAAAAAAGTGGGTAGGTCAGGTGACCAAAGTTTTTCACCTTAGTTTTGTTTTGGCTGCAGTGTTAGAGGCAATCTTAGAAGCAAGCTGGAAAGACGTCTTTCTTTGTTTTGCTTTGAAAATTTTACCAGTAAGCTGAAAAAAAGGCTTGTTGTCATGCTGCAATAAATGATCTGTGCTTTGGTGTTTTGGGGAGCTGATCCGAGTTTTCAAGATCATTTGAAGTCAGCATTCAACCCAGGGAACTGGATTCCAGTATGTGAGCTTCAGCCTGTGCAGTGATAAATCTGTTTAAAGGGTTTTGTTTATTGAATATTGGTTTTGATTGGAACATCTGATATATATTGGTTAAGGGTTATACGTTATAGAACATAGAACAGTACAGCACAGAACAGGCCCTTCAGCCCATGATGTTGTGCCGAGCTTTATCTGAAACCAAGATCAAGCTATCCCACTCCATATCATCCTGGTGTGCTCCATGTGCCTATCCAATAACCGCTTAAATGTTCCTAAAGTGTCTGACTCCACTATCACTGCAGGCAGTCCATTCCACACCCCAACCACTCTCTGCGTAAAGAACCTACCTCTGATATCCTTCCTGTATCTCCCACTATGAACCCTATAGTTATGCCCCCTTGTAATAGCTCCATCCACCCGAGGAAATAGTCTTTGAACGTTCACTCTATCTATCCCCTTCATCATTTTATAAACCTCTATTAAGTCTCCCCTCAGCCTCCTCCGCTCCAGAGAGAACAGCCCTAGCTCCCTCAACCTTTCCTCATAAGACCTACCCTCCAAACCAGGCAGCATCCTGGTAAATCTCCTCTGCACTCTTTCCAGCGCTTCCACATCCTTCTTATAGTGAGGTGACCAGAACTGCACACAATATTCCAAATGTGGTCTCACCAAGGTCCTGTACAGTTGCAGCATAACCCCACAGCTCTTAAACTCCAACCCCCTGTTAATAAAAGCTAACACACTATAGGCCTTCTTCACAGCTCTATCCACTGGAGTGGCAATCTTTAGAGATCTGTGGATATGGACCCCAAGATCTCTCTGTTCCTCCACAGTCTTCAGAACCCTACCTTTGACCCTGTAATCCACATTTAAATTAGTCCTACCAAAATGAATCACCTCACATTTATCAGGGTTAAACTCCATTTGCCATTTTTCAGCCCAGCTTTGCATCCAATCTATGTCTCTTTGCAGCCTACAACAGCCCTCCACCTCATCCACTACTCCACCAATCTTGGTGTCATCAGCAAAGTTACTGGTCCACCCTTCAGCCCCCTCCTCTAAGTCATTAATAAAAATCACAAAGAGCAGAGGACCAAGCACTGATCCCTGTGGCACTCCACTAGCAACCTGCCTCCAGTCCGAAAATTTTCCATCCACCACCACCCTCTGTCTTCGATCAGACAGCCAGTTACCCATCCAATCGGCCAACTTTCCCTCTATCCCACACCTCCTCACTTTCATCATAAGCCGACCATGCGGGACCTTATCAAACGCCTTACTAAAATCCATGTATATGACATCAACTGCCCTACCTTCATCAACACACTTAGTTACCTCCTCAAAAAATTCAATCAAATTTGTGAGGCACAACTTGCCCTTCACGAATCCATGCTGACTATCCTGGATTAATCCGCATCTTTCTAAATGGTCGTAAATCCCATCCCTAAGGACCTTTTCCATCAATTTACCAACCACCGAAGAAAGACTAACCGGTCTATAATTACCAGGGTCATTTCTATTTCCTTTCTTAAACAGAGGAACAACATTCGCCATTCTCCAGTCCTCTGGCACCATCCCCATGGACAGCGAGGACCCAAAGATCAAAGCCAAAGGCTCTGCAATCTCATCCCTTGCCTCCCAAAGAATCCTAGGATATATTTCATCAAGCCCAGGGGACTTATCGACCTTCAGTTTATTCAAAACTGCCAGGACATCCTCCCTCCGAACATCTATTTCCTTATCTATTATTGTGGTTGTTTTGTTTTCGCTTGTAATTGATAAAAGTTATTGCTAATTTTTGTTCCGTATATGTTAACTATGTTCTTAAATAAAAACTTAGTTTGATAAAAACTCCCTAGTGGGTCATTTGAATCACACCGGAAATGGAACATTTGATGCTTATCCGAGCCAAATTCAAGAGGCAAAACTTATAATTCAGACAAGCTTCATAAAACACTTTGGAGTTTCTAATCTGAACCATAACACACATAACAAACAATACTTTTCAGTGTATCCCAATACATGTGACAAGAATAAAACAAATCAAAAAATGATGCTTTAGTCAATCTCAGGGATTCCAGCAAACCAGCTATTCCAGAGTGATTTTCCTACCAATTTTATGCACCATGTATTTTGTGCAAACATTTCCTCTCCAAGGCTTACTCAGGAACAGGAACCTACCATATAAGGAATGTGGGCACGCATACTACCATTACATGATGCAGAGCACGAGAAGCACCATCTAGGTAATTTAGTTTAAAGTTTTAATACAGAAGAAAATTTGCCAGATAGTTTGCCTTAACTGCTTTCAGGTAGAGCACGTACACCATAAAACACAGAAAATCCATGATCAAATACTTCAGCGTCGGGAAATCAGAAGTACGCAGCAATTAGATCAACAACTTGCATTTATTCTGTTCAATATCTTTAAGATTTAAAAAAATCCCATGGTGCTTATAAGAAGCACAATGGAAAATTGGATGCTTGAGCCAAAGCAGGTAGATGTTAGGTAAAGGCAAAAAACTGAGGATGCTGTAACTTAAAACAAAAAAACAGAAAACGCTGGAAAAACTCAGCAGGCTGGATTTTACGGCCTCGCTCGTCCCGAAACCATAAAACCTCGCCCAAAGTCAATGGATCTTTCCATACTCCATCCCTTGCCTGCTCGGATTCCTGTGGCAGGTGGGGCAATAAAATTCTGGCCAGCAGGTCTGACAGCATATGTGGAGAGAGAATAGAGCCAATGTTGAGAGTCTGGATGACCCTTCTTCAGAGCCATATTCTCTGTCAGACCTGCTGAGTTTTTCCAGCATTTACTGTGGATATTAGAAAGGTTAGTTACGGCTTTGGTCAAATGGTGGATTTTCTGGAAGATCTTGGAGGAAAGGGAATTTACATCTATTTACAAAAGTCACAGAACGTGCACTCCCATTATTTTGCGAGACATATTTACTGGGACCAGATTGCAGATTCATAACTAGAAAGTAAACTTCATCTTAACAGCCACTACAAAAAACTGCCAGAATTTAGTGCAAGAGTTTCTTTTATTAATATTTCAAAGATTACATTCCAGTCTGAAAGATGTAAACCCAAGCATTTTAAAAATAAAACAGATACTTCCACCTAAAAACAATACTAAAGTGCAATATGAAATACAGATTCAACATGATCATAACTTTTCCCTTTATAATCGGGTACAAGGGCAACTTCTTTATAATCAATATGCATTGTAAATTTGGCACTATATTTTCAAAAATACACTCTCATTATATTTTCAAATATATGCTGCCTGATTACAGCATAAAGTTTGTACTTAATGGAGAAAAATGGCTTAATCTCCATTAGAGCAACATTTTCAACATGAGGGTCATTGGCATGTGGAGAAAGGTAAAATGGCTTCAAGTATTTGGCATTCAATTTCCATTAACCACAAAGTGGTAGTATCAGTTCTGCCCCCATGATTTTGTGTTCAATTGTCAATCTCTCTTTTTATTCATTCATGGGATATGGGCGTCGCTGGCTGGCCCACCAGCATTTATTGCCCATCCCTAGTTGCCTGAGGACAGTTGAGAATCAACCACATTGCTGTGGTCCTGGAGTCACACGTAGGCCAGACCAGGGAAGGACGGCAGATTTCCTTCCCTAAAGTACATTAGAGAAGCAGAGGTTTTTCTGACAATCGACAATGGTTTCATGGTCATCAGTAGATTTTTAGTTCCAGATATTTTTAATTGAATTCAAATTCCACCACTTGCCATGGCAGGATTTGAATCCAGCTCCCCAGAACATGAGGGGAGTTTCTGGATTAATAGTCTAGTGATAATACCACTAGGCCATCGCCTCCTCTTAGTAAGCCATCATAATAAGCCACAAAATAATTTATCAAGTAGTTCCTTGGAAAATGGCAAGCACATCACATCAGTTAGCGCTCATGTACTTCAATATCATTTTCACAGCTGAACTGATGAAATCTCAGGAACTAGATATCAGCCATCTCTACAGCAAAGAATGGCACATATTATAGGAATACATAATCAGCAGATAAAACTTTTAAAAACTGCAAGTTTAAAATCATATCCATCTGTAAAAGCAGATTATAGTGGCAGATATAGATTTTATTGCACCCTTTCCCATTCCGTAGCCTAAGAATATTTAGTTCAAATAATTTAGCCCTGAACTGAATTTGCAAAGCACAGTGAAAACATCAGTTGGAAGAACATAATTATTGCACTTTATTTACTTCAGTGACATGCTAACTGGGAGCTCTTGAATAGGCACAAATAGATCAGTTTTAAGATGCCTCAAATTGTTGGAGGAAAAAAATCAAAACACCCCTAAGCATATTTCAGAAAGAAGTTCCTTAAAAAGTTACAGGCAATAAATATTCGATATTTTACTGGGAAATTGGAGGATAATGGCTTGTAGAACCACTTAGCCAAGGTTATTCCTTAAACCTTTACATTCTTGTATCACCTCAACTAAATTAAATCATGAAAAATAAATAATTCACATTTGTGACATTTGTAACTATCAAGTCCATTGCTGAATATCATGTAATCCACTAAGATGCATAGTGGATGCATAAGGAATCGTGTTGGAAAGACAAGGCTCAAAGTGCAGGACATTATCATGGTGCAAAAAAAAGGAGCATAAGGCATGATGCTAAGCTTGTTTTAAAAACTCTATTGTTAGATTGGAAACGTACTTCAAAATCAAATATCTTAATGGACTGTTTTGCCCCCAATTTATTCGTGTTACTTATGCTTGCATCAAACACATTGCATCAAGTGTCCAAAGTGCTGCAAATTCAACACAATAGGGCAAAAGGTTTATAGAAAAGGTTTAAAAAATGTGCAGTGTGCAACAAATTTCATTGTAAAAGTCTTTGTCCTTAATTAAAATGCCCCGAGTTCCCCCTAGTTGTACAGACACATAACTGAAATAATCAGGTTTCAGGTTACATTTGCAGGACCTTTGTGGATCTGTAAAATATTTGGTCAGATCGAGTTCAAACTTCTTTTTAAACATCTGCAAACACATATACAGTAAACATATTAATTTGGGAATTTAGCTGCTCTGTGAAGAAAATGCTCCTGTGGAAATGACCCCAACCAGCAGCTTGGCAATAATTGCATTAGAAATCAACTAACGAGGAGCTTGAGCAAGAACCAAAACATTACATTTAGTTCTGACACACATCAGAAGTCCAGTTTTGGAATCAACGGACAGCTAAGCACATTGCTTTCTGGATACCTGCCCTTTATTTGATCTTGAGGTCAAATTTATTAACAAGAATTGAAGGGCAGAAGAGTATGTCTTTTCATCTACAAGCTTTTTACTAACATAGGAACAGAGTAGGCCATTTAGCCTGTTCCACCACTCAGTGAGATCATGGCTTGATTTGTGACCTAACAACATATATGCACAATTTCCCCATACTGTTTTTGATGTGCCTTTTGTTGACAAAAATCTATCAATCTTCGATTTAAAATTAACAATTGACATAGCATCAATTGCCATATGTGGAAGGGTTCCAAAATTTTAAACTTATTGCGCATGGAAGCGTTTTGTAACTTCATCTTGAAAGGCCTGGCTCTAACTTTTGGGCTATGTCCCCTAAGTGGCAGAACTAATTTCTATCCATTCTGATCAGTTCACCTCATCTTGAAACCTTCAATAAAATCACATTTTAAAATTCTTAATTCCATGGAATACACCTTCAGTTTTATATCTGTGCTGGTCACACGGGAAAAAAAAAATGGAGAAGTAGGATGTAGATGAAAAGCTGTGTAAAAAACATTATAGAAAACATTAACTCTTCGGATAGTGAGTTTTTGATTGGGAACTCTGTATATGAATTCTAGTATATTTGGATGTTACTAAAACTTAGTCACATATACATTTCTTTCACAGTGTTGCAATTCCTGAGGGTGATGTCTAGGTGACTATTGGCAGTAGGTACAGTTTACAGGAAACCCATTTAGGTTCTCCCAAGTTCCAAATAAAATTCTGCTGCTTTGCTAGAAATAAAACAAGACGTTAACCTGGACTTTAACCTGGTGTTGTGAGACTTCTTACAGAAGTAAAACAAGGCAGCAATAAAGACTACGTTTACACGGAACTCCACCAGTTAAAAAATCATAGTTTCTGAGCTCCTGTCTTCTTCAATTAATGCTTCAGCCTTTTTCAGTGGGATAATTTCAGGGATGTCTGCACTAGTAAATTGTCCATTAGATTCCTTCAATCGTTGGTAGGAGTACTCACTGCGGAATCCCAAGCAAGCAGTTTTTTGGCAAAATTGAAAAAGATTTCCTGCTGTACTTAGTAGCAGAAGGGCGAAAAGGGTGATGGATATGATTAGCCAAGTTCTCCTATCAAATGAGAGAAAGAGAAATATCACTATTTTACATTTGAATCAATTTTACCATTCCTAAAGTTATTTTTTTCATTCATCACAAACCTGGTAGCATTTCACCACAATACAGAACAAGTAACTTCTAAACGGTGCCTATGCTATCTGTTTTCGGAAATTTCAAAACACAAGTGGTTAAAGGAAATTTTACTTTTTATTTAATGACCTTGCTGTTTGGAAGAACTCTAAAGCAATTTTTCTCATTTTAATCCTTTTTAGGAAGCTAAAACTTTTCTGAAGATCCAAAATGGTCTAAATTTCACTCCCCAGTTACTGCAATTATCAAAAAGCAGTTCTTGGCACATCCAATGTAAAAAACAATAGCTGCTAAATCATTGACTTAAGTGATTGGATGAAGGCACTTAATCCCCACACACCCTGGATGTTCTCTCTTCCACCTTCTTCTATCGGGAAAAAGATACAAAAGTCTGAGATCACGTACCAACCGGCTCAAAAACAGCTTCCTCCCTGCTGCCTTCCTCCCTCCCTGTAGGTCCGAGGTTTGAACGGACCTATCTCGTATTAAGTTGATCTTTCTTAGATCACCCTCGCTATGACTAACATTCTGCACTCTCTCCTTTCCTTCTCTATGTATGGTATGCTTTGGCTAAATAGAAACAATACTTTTCACTGTATACTAATACATATGACAATAATCAATCAAGTCAACTAAAATAGGGATATTTTGTTAACCCACAAAGCCGTGACAACAAGATTTGTATAACCATTGCTGAGATGGCAGGAGACTTGACCATTAATTTCTGTGCATTTGCAGCTGAACAAAAGAACAAGCTTATGCTAGAGGTAACTAGCCATTCATCCAGTAAGCAGAATTTGCTCTAGTAACTGCAAGGGAGGGAAAACCATTAGGTGAAAGTTAAAGAACTATTGAAATTGTATTTGTGGGGGTAGGGCCTGGGTGGGATTGTGGTCGGTGCAGACTCGATGGGCCGAATGGCCTCCTTCTGCACTGTAGGGTTTCTATGATTCTATGAACCCTCCTGGGGAAATCAAGGGCTACTGCAAAAGCAGATTATTACAAGGTTAGATAGATCAGGGTTTTCCAAACTTGGGTCCACGGTTCAACAAATTTTGGTACTTGACAGGAGTCAATTTCACATTCATAACATTCAAGTAGAGTGGGCAACAGTAAGTTCCAAGAACTATGGACTCACTTCAGAGTTGCCCTTCTCAGGCTGAATACAGCACTCTTCATTTACACTACATGAGCTAGAAAAGCTCCTGAAGAATTTTACTAATGGCAGTGGCTGGTGGTCCAAGATGGTAACTAATGGGATAGACATGATTGTTTTTATTTCAGATTTCCAGCACTGCAATATTGCAGTTATGTATTATTTTGATGGACATGATACCTGAGCTAGGTTGATCTATAGCTGACCTGCCAGGCTAGCTCACTGATAGAACATAGGAGGGGTAGATTTATCAAGAGAAGCAAAATTTCCTATTGCATTTTAGTTAATCTAGTTATCTAATGCTTTAATAGATATGTTGATTTATTCAGGGCTTAGTAAATGGGATCCAACCCCAGAGAAAGTGTGTACAGATCATAGTGGACATTTCTAAGTAGCTTGGAAGTCTTAAACATGGCAATCAGTTTCTGTGCCACATCAAAAAAAAATGGTTAGGTGTGTTCGGGGAAGATCAGATAATTTGGATTAGATTCTTTATTTAAAAATAACAGAATTAATAAAAATTAAAGGCAGATTGCTACAAGTGAATTTCACTTCAAATCTGTATGTGAGACACAAAACAAAAATATACAAACTCTTTTAAGAAAGGTGAATCCTCTTCGAATCCATGTTGATTCTTGATGTGTGAAGCTAGGCACTGATGCACTGTAATATAAATACAATAGACTTTGTTTCTGGATGCAGATTTAACCTGACAAAGTGCCCAAATTATTAACAGAAACAAACATAAAAAAACAGATTCATTGCTATTGATAAATATTACAAACATAAAGTCATACCTGTATGAATATCTACATCTGCAGGCATTTTTCATCACCAAAGTTTGTCCCTTGTTGTCAGCTGTTTTTTAATGTCACTTTTTTTTCTATTAAAAATTCTTATGTACAAAATTATAATGGAAACTACTTGAGTAAATTTGTCAGATCATGATTATGCTCTCTAGTCAATTGTGGTATCGTATTGCCTGAGTTTTGCATTGCCAGCTCCTCAGCTTTTAATGCAGAGGCACACCTATGCTCCAACAATTCCACTCCCTGGAACCAAAACTTCTGTAATTTTTATTTATTTGTAAATAAGATGAAATTGAAGAATTACAAAATATTAAATTAACATATTTAAAATGGAGAATAAATATGCATCCTATGGTCCAATTATTGTGAAAAATACAAGCCGTTTTCTTTATTTCACTTCAACAGTTACTCATAGCTTCTGAACAAATCAGTTTATTCTGGGCATGCACAGTTGTTAAATTATAAATCGAGAGATGCAACGGAGGTGGAAATAAGCAAACAGACTTTGTAATGACGTGGATATCTAGTTGGAAACACACCTTGGGGTCAAATTCATTAACAAGAATTGAAGGGCAGAAGAATATGCCTTATCTGCCAGCTTTTTACTAACAAGACTTGACAAATCCTGGACATTCATTGAATATTAAAGGTTTTTATTTCAGGCAAGTGAAGGCATAAAAATGTAAATATTCCTATTTTTTTGTTTCTGAATGGAAAGAATCCAATAGGAACAGCAACAATTGTTATTCTAGTTTCTTTGTTGAAATATAGAAAGAAGTTATTAAAACAAATTGCTGTTGACAATCCAGTTAAAGCATGTTTCTCAACGATCGTCTTGTGGAATGTCTTGTCAAGAGGAAGAAGGAAGCGTATGTTAGGTTGAGAAAACAAGGTTCAGTTGGCTCGATGGAGGGTTACAAGTTAGCAAGAAATGAGCTGAAAAAGGGACTTAGGAGAGCTAGGAGGGGGCATGAGGAGTCCTTGGCGGGTCGGATCAAGGAAAACCCCAAGGCTTTTTACTCTTATGTGAGGAATAAAAGAATGACCAGGGTGAGGCTGGGGCCGGTCAAGGACGGCAGTGGGAATTTGTGCATGGAGTCAGAAGAGATAGGAGAGGTGATGAATGAATACTTTTCTTCAGTGTTCACCAAGGAGAGGGGCCATGTTTTTGAGGAAGAGAGGGTGTCACAGGCTGATAGGCTGGAGGAAGTAGATGTTCGGAGGGAAGATGTACTAGCAATTTTGAATAAACTGAAAATTGATAAGTCCCCTGGGCCTGATGAAATATATCCTAGGATTCTTTGGGAGGCAAGGGATGAGATAGCAGAGCCTTTGGCATTGATCTTTGCGTCCTCACTGTCCACGGGGATGGTGCCAGAGGACTGGAGAATGGCGAATGTGGTTCCTCTGTTTAAGAAAGGGAATAGAAATGACCCTGGTAATTATAGGCCGGTTAGTCTTACTTCGGTGGTCAGTAAGTTGATGGAAAAGGTCCTTGGGGATAGGATTTACGACCATTTAGAAAGATGCAGCTTAATCCGGGATAGTCAGCACGGATTTGTGAAGGGCAAGTCTTGCCTCACAAATTTGCTAGAATTTTTTGAGGAGTTAACTAAGTGTGTAGATGAAGGTAGTGCAGTTGATGTCATATACATGGATTTTAGTAAGGCGTTTGATAAAGTCCCCCACGGTCGGCTTATGAAGAAAGTAAGGATGTGTGGGATAGAGGGAAGTTTGGCCGATTGGATAGGTAACTGGCTATCTAACAGAATGTGGAGATGCCAGCGTTGGACTGGGGTAAGCACAGTAAGAAGTCTCACAACACCAGGTTAAAGTCCAACAGGTTTATTTGCTAGCAAATACCATAAGCTTTCGGAGCGCTGCCCCTTCGTCAGATGGAGTGGTTATCTGTTCTCAAACAGTGCAAACAGACACAGAAATCAAATTACAGAATACTGATTAGAATGCAAATCTCTACAGCCAGCTAGGTCTTAAATGTACAGACAATGTGGGTGGAGGGAGCATTCAACACAGGTTAAAGAGATGTGTATTGTCTCCAGACAGAACAGCCAGTGAAATTCTGCAAGCCAAGGAGGCAAGCTGTGGGGGTTACTGATAATGTGACATAAATCCAACATCCCGGTTTAGGCCGTCCTCATGTGTGCGGAACTTGGCTATCAGTTTCTGCTCAGCGACTCTGCGCTGTCGTGTGTCGTGAAGGCCGCCTTGGAGAACGCTTACCTGAAGATCCAAGGCTGAATGCCCGTGACTGCTGAAGTGCTCCCCCACAGGAAGAGAACAGTCTTGCCTGGTGATTGTCGAGCGGTGTTCATTCATCCGTTGTCGTAGCGTCTGCATGGTTTCCCCAATGTACCATGCCTCAGGACATCCAGGATGTCCTGAGGCATGGTACATTGGGGAAACCATGCAGACGCTACGACAACGGATGAATGAACACCGCTCGACAATCACCAGGCAAGACTGTTCTCTTCCTGTGGGGGAGCACTTCAGCAGTCACGGGCATTCAGCCTTGGATCTTCAGGTAAGCGTTCTCCAAGGCGGCCTTCACGACACACGACAGCGCAGAGTCGCTGAGCAGAAACTGATAGCCAAGTTCCGCACACATGAGGACGGCCTAAACCGGGATGTTGGATTTATGTCACATTATCAGTAACCCCCACAGCTTGCCTCCTTGGCTTGCAGAATTTCACTGGCTGTTCTGTCTGGAGACAATACACATCTCTTTAACCTGTGTTGAATGCTCCCTCCACCCACATTGTCTGTACATTTAAGACCTGGCTGGCTGTAGAGATTTGCATTCTAATCAGTATTCTGTAATTTGATTTCTGTGTCTGTTTGCACTGTTTGAGAACAGATAACCACTCCATCTGACGAAGGGGCAGCGCTCCGAAAGCTTATGGTATTTGCTACCAAATAAACCTGTTGGACTTTAACCTGGTGTTGTGAGACTTCTTACTGTATCTAACAGAAGACAGAGGGTGGTGGTGGATGGAAAATTTTCAGACTGAAAACCGGTTACCAGCGGAGTGCCACAGGGATCAGTGCTTGGTCCTCTATTTGTAATTTTTATAAATGACTTGGAGGAGGGGGCTGAAGGGTGGATCAGTAAATTTGCTGATGACACCAAGATTGGTGGAGTAGTGGATGAGGTGGAGGGCTGTTGTAGGCTGCAAAGAGATATATAGATAGGATGCAGAGCTGGGCTGAAAAATGGCAAATGGAGTTTAACCCTGACAAATGCGAGGTGATTCATTTTGGTAGGACAAATTTAAATGTGGATTACAGGGTCAAAGGTAGGGTTCTCAAGAATGTGGAGGAACAGAGAGATCTTGGGGTTCATATCCATAGATCTCTGAAGGTTGCCACTCAAGTGGATAGAGCCGTGAAGAAGGCCTATAGTGTGTTGGCGTTCATTAACAGGGGGTTTGAGTTTAAGAGCCGTGGGGTTATGCTGCAACTGTACAGGACCTTGGCGAGACCACATTTGGAATATTGTGTGCAGTTCTGGTCACCTCACTACAAGAAGGATGTGGAGACACTGGAAAGAGTGCAAAGGAGATTTACCAGGATGCTGCCTGGTTTGGAGGGTAGGTCTTATGAGGAAAGGTTGAGGGAACTTGGGCTTTTCTCTTTGGAGCGGAGGAGGTTGAGAGGAGACTTGATAGAGGTTTATAAGATGATGAGGGGGATAGATAGAGTGAACGTTCAAAGACTATTTCCTCGGGTGAATGGAGCGGTAACTAGGGGGCATAACTATAGGGTTCATGGTGGGAGATATAGGAAGGATGTCCAAGGTGGGTTTTTTACTCAGAGAGTGGTTGAGGTGTGGAATGGACTGCCTGCAGGGATAGTGGAGTCAGAAACTTTAGGAACATTTAAGAAGCTATTGGATAGGCACATGGAGTACTTCGGGATGATAGGGAGGAAATAGCTTGATCTGGGTTTCAGACAAAGCTCGGCACAACATCGTGGGCCGAAGGGCCTGTTCTGTGCTGTACTGTTCTATGTTCTATGATTTAAACAGTGATAGTTTGACTTTTTTGATAAATTTTATAAACACGGCACTGTTGAGGAGACAATTTACAATTTAGCCAATGTATTAATGGTACACTAAATTTTCTGTTTCTACGCTTCAAAGAGTGCACGTCAAGAAATTATGCACCTGCCATCCTTTAATTTAACACAAAATTTATGCTTAAACACCAAGCCTGATAATAGGAAGCCATTATGGTCGGGATCACAATGATATGGGCGGCACGGTAGCACAGTGGTTAGCACTGCTGCTTCACAGCTCCAGGGTCCCAGGTTCGATTCCCGGCTCGGGTCACTGTCTGTGTGGAGTTTGCACATTCTCCTCGTGTCTGCGTGGGTTTCCTCCGGGTGCTCCGGTTTCCTCCCACAGTCCAAAGATGTGCGGGTTAGGTTGATTGGCCAGGTTAAAAATTGCCCCTTAGAGTCCTGAGATGCGTAGGTTAGAGGGATTAGCAAGTAAATATGTGGGGGTAGGGCCTGGGTGGGATTGTGGTCAGTGCAGACTCGATGGGCCGAATGGCCTCCTTCTGCACTGTAGGGTTTCTATTAACTGAAGATAAGTTCGGAGGTCTGAATATTTTAAATGACCAGTAGCCAAATTATAGAATTCTTCTCTCTGCTTCTCAAAAAGACTTCATTTATATTGCCCCAAATTGTCTGGCAATAATTTGCATTTATTTAGAACTTTGCACATTGCTAGAAGACCCGAAAGCGCTAAATGTAAATGAGCACTTTTGAAATATGACGACAATTGTAGGCAAGAGCAACAACTAATGCCCACAGAGCAAGATCACACAAGCAATGAAATAATTGATTAGATCTTTAACATATTTAGCTAGGACAACAGGAACACAACACTGGCTGTTAATTGGAACACAGGACAAAATGGGCTATTCAGCCCTTCAAGTCTGTTCCTCCATTCAACTAGATCATACATATTCTAACTTCATTTACCCACATATCCCTCAATGAGTATTTGTAAAACATCTTTAACGTAATAAAACTCACCAAAGCCCATCACAGAAATATTTTCAAACAAAATGTGGCACCAAGTCACTTAAGAAAATATGGGGCAAATGACCAAAGCTTTATCAAAGGATTAGGTTTTAAGACACATTTTAACAGAGAAAAGAGAGGTATAGAGGCAGACTGCTTCAGGGTGGGAATTCTAGAGCTTGGGGCTTTGGTGGCTGACAACATAGCGACCAAGGTGGTGTTTAAAATTGTCAAGTCAGAATTAGAAGAATGCAGAAGGCTCAAAGGATGTGATGCTGGGGAGATTACAGATAAAGGAGGGCCTAGGACATGGTCTCAGTGTTTATGGTACTAATGAGTGACCCGGAGGCCTGGAGACGTTCGAATTCCACCATAGTAGCTGGGGAATTTATGAACAAAGAAAAGTACAGCACAGGAATAGGCGCTTTAGCCCTCCAAACCTGTGCCGATCAGGAAGCACTAACAAAACTATAAAAAAAACCTGCCCTGACTCGGTCCATATTCCTCTATTCCTTCCTTATTCATGTACTCATCCAGATGCCTCTTAAATGTCACTAATGTGCCTGCTTCCACCACCTCCTCTGGCAGCACGTTTCAGGCACCCACTACTCTCTGCATGAAAAGATTTCTCCGCATATCTCCCTTAAACTTTCCTTCTTTCACCTTGAACCTGTGCCCCCTTGTAATTGACATTTCCACTCTCGGAAAAAGCCTCTGACTATTCATCCTGTCTATGCCTCATAACCTTGTAGATCTCTATCAGGTCTCCCCTCAGATGGAGGCTGAGACGAGAACTGAAATACTTGTATCAGTAATGGTGGCCATGAAATTACTGAATTGCCTTAAAATTCATCTGGTTTCACAAACAACGGTTAGAAATCAGTCATCCTTATCCAGTCTGAGGCTACGTGATTCCAGAACCACAGCAATGTGGTTAATTCTCAACTGACCTCCTAACAGGTTAGTTAGTTATATTCAAAAAGGCAGCTGACCACTTTCAAGGGCAATTAAATCATAGAATCATAGAAACCATACAGTGCAGAAGGAGGCCATTCGGCCCATCGAGTCTACACCGACCACAATCCCACCCAGACCCTACCCCCATATCCCTACATATTTACCCGCTAATCCCTCAAACCTACACATCTCAGGACTCAAAGGGGCAATTTTTAGCATGATCAATCAACCTAACCTGCACATCTTTGGACTGTGGGAGGAAACCGGAGCACCCGGAGGAAACCCACGCAGACACGAGGAGAATGTGCAAACTCCACACAGACAGTGACCCAAACCGGGAATCGAACCCAGGTCCCTGGAGCGGTGAAGCAGCAGTGCTAACCACTGTGCCGCCCAATGATGGGCAATGACGGGCAACTAAGGCTGGCCTTGCCAACGATGCCGACAGTTCATGAATGAACATAAAAACATTTGAAAACAAGGATGAGAATTTTAAAATTGAGGCAGTGCGTAATTGGGAGTCAATGTAGGTTAGTGATCAGATAAGCATATCTATGATATATAAATGGGACTAGGTGCTGAGGAGTTTTGAATTACTTCTGGTTTATGGAGGGTAGAACATGGGAGGGCAGCTAGGAGTACATTGGAACAGTCAAATCTAGGAGTAACAATGCATGAATAAGAGTTCCAGTAGCAGATGGACATAGGTCAAGTCAGGAGATGTAATGGAGGTAGAAATAGGAAACTCTACTTGCGGGTCAAAAGAACACCAAGGGAGTCTGATCTACCCTTGTAATGGTTGCCAGGGAGGGATGGAGGTACGAACTAGGGAATGGAGTTCGCGGTGGGGTCTGAAGTCATGCTTTAAATCTTAGTTAGAGGCAATTTCTGCTCATCTGGTACCGGATATCGGGTGAGCAGTCTGACAATTTACAGGCAGTGCAGGGGTTAAAAAAGGTGGTGGCAAATAAGAGCTGGGTGGCCTCAACTGGAACCTGACATCATATTGCTGGAGAATGTCAGAGGGGCAGCCTGATGATGAGATATTGAAAAGGATGGGGGCCAAGGATGAATCTTGTGCGACACCAGGTGCAGGAGGAAAAGGAGAAGCCAGAAAATCACCCAAGTGGCTATGATTACATAGATGGAACCAGATGAGTGCAATCCCCACAGACAACAGCAGCAAGGCTTGGAGGAGGGTGATGTGATCAATCGTATCAAAGGCTCAGACAGGTTGCTATAAGAGGGATAATTTACCTTTATCACAATCACACAGGACGTCATTTGTGACTTTAACAAAAACAGTTTTAAACTGTGAGCGCACAGAAACCTGAATGGATGTATTCAAATATTCAGTTCCAGGAAAGAGGGGTATGGATTTAGGAGACAGCAACATGTTCAAGTGCATTGGAGGGGAAAGGGATTAAGGGCTGGTTTCTTGAGAAAGGTGGCAGTACCCGAGCAGAGAAAACTTAATATCAGCCAAAACCGAAGCTTATTGGGACAAGGAAGTTAAGAAATGGGTCTCATGGAAAGGTGAGCTTGAAGAGGATATGAGGGCAGTTAGGGGAGAAATCTATATGAGTTCAAGGCTAGAATGAGGCAGCCTTAAGACGAGTTTGTCCTGGTGGGTTGGGATAGAAGAAAAGCAGCAGAGAGCTGTTCACAGTGGTGACATCCCCATCTTGACAGAATCAGAAATGGAAAAAAGGCTTTGGTAGGATAGTGTTGCAATAAAGTAATAATATTGCTTTGAGTACCTCTGTATGTGTCATTAAATCTGGAGTCGTGGGTGGTGTTACAACTTCCAGTCACTGGATGGCAGGGGCACATACTTGCACAGTGACATGCCTGCTGACATCTCCATCCATACCATCCCATGGGACATTCTGTTTAAAATGAAATAAAGTTTTGTATATTGTCAACACATTTATACATTAAATCACACTATTGCTTCTTGCATTAGTAGCAAACATTTTTCATTGGTAAAGTCTCCACAAGGTCTCCTCAAAAATGATAACTTAGAACAAAATAATTACTCAAAAACATAAACAGAAAGAAATATTGAAAGTAATGGCATGATTTGACAAAAAGTTCCTCAAGTCCAGAATCACCTGAATTTTAAAATATGTATTAATAATTCTGAACTCTTCCACAAAAGTAAAATATAAATTACGCTTGGGTAAACATAAAACAATCACTGCATTTTTTTTGTATCTTTTGGTACTTTATGACTTTTATGACTATCGGCTGGTGGCTCTGACATCCAACATTATGAAGTGCTTCAAAAGGTTAGTCATGGCACGAATCAATTTCAGCCTCCCGGACTACCTGGATCCACTACAGTTGGCCTACCGCCACAACAGGTCCACAGCAGACACCATTTCCCTGGCCCTGCACTCAACCCTGGAACACCTAGATAATAAGGACACCTATGTCAGACTCCTATTTATTAATTACAGCTCAGCCTTCAACACTATTATTTCCACGAAACTCATCTCCAAACTTCATGGCTTGGGCCTCGGCACCTCCCCCTGGATCCTGAACTTCCTAACTCACAGACCACAATCAGTAAGGATAGGTAACAACACCACCTCCACGATCATCCTCAACATCGGTGCCAACAAGGCTGTGTTCTCAGCCCCATACTATACTCCTTATACACCTATAACTGTGTGGTCAAATTCCCCTCCAATTTGATTTTCAAGTTTGCTGACGACACCACCGCAGTGGGTCGGATCTCAAACAATGACGAGACAAAGTACAGGAATGAGATAGAGAATCTAGTGAACTGGTGCTGCAACAATAATCTCTCCCTCAATGTCAACAAAACAAAGATTATCATCGACTTCAGGAAGCATAAAGGAGAACATGCCCCTGTCTACATCAACAGGGACGAAGTAGAAAGGGTCGAGAGCTTCAAGTTTTTAGGGTATTCAGATTACCAACAATCTGTCCTGGTCCCCGCATGCTGACACTATAGTTAAGAACGCCTCTACCTTCTCAGAAGACTAAGGAAATTTGCCATGTCAGCTACGACTCTCACCAACTTTTACAGATGCACCATAGAAAGCATTCTTTCTGGTTGTATCGCAGCTTGGTATGGCACCTGCTCTGCCCAAGACCGCAAGGAACTACAACAGGTCATGAATGTAGCCCAATCCATCACGCAAACCAGCCTCCCATCCATTGACTCGGTCTACACTTCCCGCTGCCTCGGCAAAGCAGCCAGCATAATTAAGGACCCCACTCACCCCGGATATTCTCTCTTCCACCTTCTTCCTTCGTGAAAAAGATACAAAAGTCTGAGGTCACGTACCAACCGACTCAAGAACAGCTTCTTCCCTGCTGCTGTCAGACTTTTGAATGGAATTACCTTGCATTAAGTTGGTCTTTCTCTACGCCCTAGCTATGACTGTAACACTACATTCTGCACTTTCTTGTTTCCTTCTCTATGAACGATATGTTTTGTCTGTATAGCGCGCAAGAAACAATACTTTTCAATGTTAATACAAGTGACAAATCAAACAAATTTATTCCTAATCAAAAAAACAAATTAAGTCCAGAGTCCGCACACGAGGGACAAACCAAATCCAAGCAGACGAGACAAAAATATACATTCCATCTTGGGCTTGATCAACCAAGGTTCAAGCTAACAGGATGAGGCATTACACCCCCCGCCCCAGGTTTGACCTAACACTTCATCATAGCCAAAAGGCTGAGATGGCTTTGAAAAATTGTATCAGGTAGAGCCTCGGTTTAACCTCATTGACTACCCTGCTCCCTTACTCTACCCTAGCTTAGGAAAACGATGATTGCAGGCATCAGCAAACCCCCAGTGCAGCAGGCTAGTCACATCCCCTGTCTCAGCATGGTTTTATCAATTACTGCATTTTCACTTGAGAGAACTCAGACACCACCACTGATGACTATGCTAGCAGTCAACTCTTTCTGGCCATTTGGGTAACTGATATGCACAGTAACAAAGCACCACTTTTATGAATCAAGACAATCTACTGAGAATTACATGATATTTTGTCAAAATATATTGCATCTTTTAAGTATCATCATCTCCTTGGAGACATATAAAACTTACTCCAGCGAGTTTAAGCTGAAATGCAGAGTATTTAAATTTAAATCAGCTAAAAACATGACAGGTTTAGCTCAGACTATTTTACTTTTTAGAGCATCACCGAGAAAGAGCAAAATAAGAGTCATAGCCCTCAGTTACATATCTTCCCTTCTAAGTCACATTAAAGAAGTCAGGCAGCTTAATAATCAAAAGTATTGCAGACCTTCCTGGTATTGTGTTATGAATGTTACCACTGACAAGTGACTCCCTTCTAATTTTCCACCTGTGAGCATTATATTTAGAACCCAACTTAAAAAGTTAATCAGTGTCATCACATTTTGTCTGGATTCTTGAACAGAGCTGACAGTTGACTTTTAGTGGAGTTATAGATGGCCAAAATGAAGGAGAGCATCACAAGTGGCTTATGCTGTAAAGTGTGGATAGTTATTTGGAATCAATTGCCAACCAAAAAGTTGCTTACAGATGTGTGCAAACTTGACAACTCCTCCACATACCTACATGATTCCTTAAACTACTGCAACAGTGAAAGCATCCCTTGGATTAACTTTCTGGGGCAAAAGCTACATGAGTAGTGCTGCCTTGTTAATCACTCTTGGGCACCCTTGCTTGTTCAAAGATTGCAGCAAAATAGCTGCAAGAGAAATAACCTCATCTGTCACTGGTATGTTTGCTACAGATATCCTTCCAACTGATGTGACAAACAACAAGTGATTCCATATTGATCAGATGCCTGTAGGGCCTGGTGTTGTGATAGTGGGTAGCCCCTGTGATGTGGAGCGACTTCAGTGACAGTCAACCCTACCTTTGAGAGACCCGGTCCAGCTGGCTCCAGCTGACAGTACCTGTGAGGGACCCTGCTAAGGGATGGGTGACATAGTGGTTAGCACTGCTGCCTCACAGCGGCAGGGACCCAGGTTTGATTCCCAGCTTGGGTCACTGTTTGTGCGGAGTCTGCACGTTCTCCCTGTGTCTGCGTGGGTTTCCTCCAGATGCTCCCGTTTCCTCCCACAGTCCAAGAGATGTGCTGGTTCCGTGCATTGCCCATGCTAAATTCTCCCTCAGTGTACTCGAACAGGTGCTGGAGTATGGCGACTACGGGATTTTCACAGTAACTTTATTGGAGTGTTAAAGTAAGCCTATTTGTGACACTCATAAATAAACTTTAAACTTAATCACTGCTTCTGAATATCTTGGGAGGGACTAAGACTAAGGGAGTAAACCCTAACAGAAAATCGGAGTGGAGCCCTGTAAAACGGTCATGCGTCTTTTACCACACATTCTGGCCAATCCTGCAGGCAAATTGGTACCGGACGTCATGCTTTGAGCTCATTTGGACCCACCAGTAAGGCCAAGAAAGGGATCTATGCTTAGGCAACCTAAAACCTCCATATATCCCGTCCAGGCATGCGCCATGGAGAAGTCACACCACAGCTGCCTCAGTGACCAAAACAACACGGAAGGCAGCAGTTATGGGTTATAAGCCCAGCTCGATTGCATTGAGAATGGGTGCCAGGAGCTGTCTTCAACAGTGGGAAAGATCACTGTGTCTCATCGGACAACTATCATTCGCCTCGAACTGGGCAGTAAGGTGCCTTCCCACCACAGTCTATCTGCTCAAATGGGTACGAGGAGCTTAGGGTCATTGCCTGACAAGCAAACTGTAACACCTCACCAAGCAAATCAGACAGGAAAGAAGCCCTTCATTTTGCAAGCTGGAACATCAGAACCACGTGTCCAGGCCTGTCAGAAGAACTCTCAGATCGCCAACTCTTGGAAGACCGCTATCATCAACAGTAGACTTAATGTGGACATTGCAGTGCTTCAGGAGACACACCTCCTTGCAAGTGGATCACTAAGGGAGCAAGGCTACACTTTTTATTGGCAGGGTAGAGACCCAAAAGAGCCAAGTTGGCATGGAGTAGGCTTCACCATCAGAATCTCCTTGCTCAGTTCAGGGTGGGGATCAACCATGACTCATGGCCCCTGCCTCAGATGACATGGTATTGGAACGATGAACGAGAATGGACAGAGACTGGAATTGTGCTTACCACAACCTCTATCACCAACTCATTCTTTCACACCAAACCCTGTTGCCAGGTTTCATGAAGACGTACAAGCTGGATGTCATCATCACCATGCAAGCCTCCATGAAATGTTCTAATTACACGCAGCTTCCATAGTGCGGACTGCAACACCAACCACTTCCTGGTATGCAGCAACATTAGATTCCAGCCAAAGATACATCATTCCAAGCAAAATTGGCATCCGTACATCAACACTACCAAAATTTCTCACCCACTGTTGTCACAGGAGTTTCTCAATTCTCTTGAACATGCCCTTCAAAACATCTCTGCAGTGGATGCAGAGATGAAGTAAGCCCACATTAGAGACATCAGCAATAACATAGCAATGACCACCTTTGGCAAATGTGAGAAGCAGAGTGTAGACTGGTTTCAGGTCCGGTTTAAAGAGATGGAACCAGTCATACTCACTAAGCATATTGCACTACTGAACTACATGCAAGCCTCCAGCGAGAAAACATCCTCAGCACTTAAAGCCATGCAAAGAACAGCTAGGCGATGTGCAAACTGGCAACACCTATGCAGTCATATCCTGTTGGCCTCTGACATTGGAAACAGAGAAATGTACGACGGCATCAAGAAGGTTTTTGCCCACTATCAAGACGACTGCACCCCCACCCTCCCTCATGCCTAAATCAGGGGGGACAATCACTGACCAAAGCAAGCAAATGAACCACTGGGTGGAGCATGACCTAGAACTACTCCAGAGAAAATGTCATCACTGATGCCGCCCTCAATGCAGTTCAGCCTCTACTAGATGAGCTAGACAAACAGCCAAAACTGGAGCTCAGTAACACCACTGATTCCCTAGCCATTAGAAAGGCACCTGGAACAGACAGCATTACTCCTGAAATAATCAAGTATGCCAAGCCAGCTATACTCCCAAACTCCATGAACTGCTTTGCTAGTGCTTGAATGAAGGAGCAGTACCACAGGACATGCACAATGCCAACATCATCACCCTCTAAGAACAAGGGTGACCACGGTGACTGCAACAACTACCATGGAATCTCTCTGCTCAGCACAGTAGGGAAAGCCTTTGCTCGAGTTGTTCTGAACAGATTTCAGAAGCTGGCTGATTATGTTAATCCTGAGGCACAGTGCAGCTTTTGTGCAGAGAGACCTGCAACTATGGGTACAAGATTTTAAGGGGAGTTACATATTTACAGTAACAATTGAGCTTGCCTATAACATTGTTTTCTGTCTTTGAATACCTTAGCATTTTGCCGGGAGGCCTCACCCTTCCTCAAAATTCTTGATCTTGAGTTAGTAGGTTCCAAATCTACCACTGGCTGCCAGCTAATGAAGGACTACACTTATGCATACAATTTCAAAGAGGCTGCAATTTCAAATATACAGAATTTCTCAACAGGCAACAGCATTATTCCTTTGAATCGAGACCTGGGTTGCACATTAACAATACACAAAGGCGTTAGAGAAATTCCATCAGTAATACCTCAGCAGCATCCTCCAGATTCATTGGGATGACTGTCGAACAAACACTAGTTCCCTTGTTGAAGGTAGCTCCACAAGCATTCAGGTAAAACTCCCACAAAATCAACTTTGATGGACTGGACATTGTGCCCAGATGGCTGAAACCATCACCCCTGCCAGGTGCTGTGCTCTCAACTCCAACATTCCGGGGAGGACAAAGATAATGCTGACATTGACCTCAATGACTGGAATGAGCTTGCTACAATTATTCAGAATGGCAACAACTTTTCTATCACTCTGAGTCCCAATGTCTTTATGATGAGACAGAGCAATGGAGCAATGGCAGAGAAGAAAATGAAGCAAATCCTAGATTCCAGGTCCCACTATCTCACTATGCCCTGCCTCATGTTCCAAAACAGATGTAGATCCAAAACTGGCCTGTTTAGTCACATGAAGAATCATGGCAGAAACTCACACCAAGTAGACATCACCCTTAAATCGAGGGTCAGTCAACATTGGTGTTTCCTCATGGTATAACAGCATTTTTCTTAAGCCAAGCGATTTTAAATCAAGTCAGACTCAGATAAAATTTCTCATGTAAACTTTATACTTCAATTCTATTTCAAAGTGAAATCCTGAGATATTTGCATCTATATGACTGAGGCAGAGGAAACACATGAGAGATAGAGATGGGTAGATAGAACTAGAGTATAAGCAATCAAGAGACCAGCAGAAAGGTTCTGGGGTTTGATAGCACTCTGTCTGGGACTTGGCAGCATCAGAACTGCGATTTGCAACCCCAACTCTAGTGCTGCCAAATGCCAGCAATCCTGAATCTTCCACGTCCCTTTATACCAAATCCAAATTTCTACTCAAACCCCAGGATTCCCTCTCCTGTATTACCAAGTTAAAAAATTATATCTTTCATGGCATGTGAGCATCACCAACGGTCAGTATTGGTTGCCCATCCCCGCGTGCCCTTGAGAAGGTGATGGCAAGCTGTTTTCTTGAACTGCTGCAATCTATGTGCTATTATAGATAGTGTTCCAGGATATTTAACCAGAGACATACAAGGAACAGTGATATAGTTCCAAATCAGATTGGGGTGTGCCTCGGAGAGGAACATTTAGGTGGTGGCTGTTAGATTTCACCTCTTTGACACACTTATGCAATTAATAAGGCTCACATTATCAAATTGCACTGTACACAAGCTTAGTGATGAAAGTCATAAATAAAACAAAATCGAAAAACTCAGCGGGTCTGGCAGCATCTGTGGAGACAGAAACAGTTAACATTTCAAGTCCATATGACTTCTCCAAAGTGCCAAATACTGCAATGAAGCCTTAAGATAAAAGCTGAATTAATGGTGAGGAAGGGGTCAAAGCATCAGGGGTACCATTTTAGATACAAGTAATAATTAACAGTTAGAAGAGATGCCAAACTGATTGCTTCTGGTATGAGAAGTAGATTGTTTTGGGAAAGCTAGGAACACTTTCCAAATGGTCAATAGGTTGTAAATGTTTGATTAGGACTTGTTAGTTGTGCTAACACAGGTGCACATTTTTAGGCTAAATGTGGCAAAACTACCTGCAAAAAGGGGTGCCATGAGCAAGGCCAGCATTTATTGCCCTTCTTGTTCCGAATTGCCCTCGAGGTGGTGGTGATGAGGAGAAGGTAGTGGTGAGCTGGCCTCCACTGTAGTCCACAGTGTGCAGGTGCTGTTGGAGAGGAATTTCAAGGATTTTGATATGGTGAAGGAACAGTGATGCATCTCCAAATCAGGATGGTGAGATTTGGAGGGGAACTTGGAGGCGAGGGTGGTCAGAAGTGTCTGCTGACACGGTTTTTTTCGGCAACAGAGGTCACAGATTTGGAAGGTGCTATTTCAAAAGCCTTGCTGAGCTGCTGCTCTGCTTTGTGTAGCTGGAATACACTGCAGCCATGGTTTGCTGATCATGAAAGGAGGGCCAGTCAAATGGTCTGCTGTGCTGTAGATGGTGTTGAGCTTCAAATGTTGTTGAACTTCAGTAAGCCAACCTTGTGGAGAGTATTCTGTAACACTCCTGACTTTTGCCTTGTAGATGGTCGAAAGGATTTAGGAAGTCAAGAGCTGAGTCATTTACTGCAGAATACTCAGTCCCTGACATGCTCCTGTAACCACTAAGCCTCTGAACTTCACGGCTTTCTCCTGGGTGCAATTAAGGTCCATCTATTTAACTTTGGTATAATTCAACTTGCTATGCATCCTGAGCATTAAAACCGAACGAGATAAAAATGGATAGATAAAGGAACAGTAATGATCCATAATGTGCTTCCCAACATATGGAAATTACATATTTAAATATCTTGTTCAGTCATCTCAATATTACATGGTATTTTACAGGTTTAACAGTGAACTATATCCTGAAACTTGAGAAATGGGAGATCTAGGAGTTGGTCTCACATTTGTCGTCACACTTAACCACCAATATCCCAAATCTCAAAATTTGATATATGGTTATAGCTCAAATTCAAATTTGTCCAATTAAATTCATATTTTTTTCAGCACATTTGCAAATTCCTTAATTCTCAAACAGAACAGAAATGAACAAAAATGGCAAGCTTTGCTTAAACTTGTACAATGTCTTAAACAATTATTGTAGCCAATGTAACTCTGTAGGCTCATTTAACTATTCAATAAATAATTTTTTTTTTATACTGCCTCCTGCTGCAATCAGTAAACAATGTGTTCTACTGCTCACCCAAACTTTACTTCAACTGGTTTCCTACACCTCCAAGGCACCTCCCATCAAATGGCACCACCATTCAAAATAACATTCAAATATTGACCATGCTACTTTGGCAGCAAGTTTCTTTGAAACTTTTAAACCCTGGTCACCAATTAGTTTTATATCCACAAAATCCATAGGGCAAAGAAGCAAAACATTTATGAACAACTGTGAGAAGGCTAGTGTTGCACCCACAAGAGGATTTATATATTTGAGGCAATCTGATACTCAGCTGAAATGTTAGAATTAGAGTTAGCCAGACTTGCTTGAACTATGTTGACCAGCTAGTTGGTTAAGGTGTTGGTAACTAGAGACTTCTTCAAGTAGCATCATGGTTCATGTGTTTGTACATCAGAGCTTTGTTTTCAATTTTGTAAATTCACCTTGTTCACAGAAGTCTCCACGATAACCAGATGGACAGCTGCAAGTACCATGTATATGATCACAAATCCCACCATTTATGCAATGACATTTTTGGCTACAACCATCACCATAGAATCCACTAGGGCATTCTGTTGGGAAAAGAAATGGAAAAAAGTGCTGAAAATTGAACATTGCTTATGATGTTCTGCATTGAGATCTTTTAACACAAAGAAAACAATTACCATGGAAAATTTACATAAACAATGCTAGGCATGACAGCATAAAAATCTATCTTGAATTGCATATCCAGAATTTTAAGGTCAATTCGTTGATACAGAATTTTGAATGTAATCACATGTATTGGTTTAATAGTTAACTTTTCTAAATTTCACTTTAGCTAGTTCACCATTTTGTCCCAATGCAAGATTTCCAACATGTCAATTCAGCCTTCTAAATTCTCAAATTCAGTCCTAATTGTGCTTGTATTTATTTCCTGGTAGATTGTGTTTATTTTTGTGGTCTAGAGGTTAGACAATTGTTCTTGGTGCTCCTGGGTAGTCAGCTCCTCGGGATGCTAATCATCATGCACATCTATCCACAGCCATCAACTGTCCTCTCCAACCCTAAAATCCTCTCTTCTGCTGGATTCGAACATGGGTGTATTTTGGTCCAAACTTCAAGTTAACGAGCATCTTAAAAAGCCTCAGTCTATTAGTTCAAACCCAATCCCCTGGCCTTATCTTGTGAGCTTTTGTGTAAAGATCTGGTAAACCCTGGACCTGGATCTTCTCAAGCTGGAATTCCTGGACTTCTGTGGACACCAAGATGTTTCTGTGGTGAACTATACTGGAATAAACCATAAGATTCTGCCTCTGTCTCTACTGCCTGCTCTTCTTTACTTTTGATGTGGAGATGCCGGTGTTGGACTGGGGTAAACACAGTAAGAAGTTTAACAACACCAGGTTAAAGTCCAACAGGTTCATTTGGTAGCATAAATAAACCTGTTGTACCTTCTTTACTTTTGTCAGCTGTGGAAAAAAATCTGGAATAATCTTAGATCAAACTGGACTTCAAATGTCTGGACTGTTCTCAACATCAAGAACATGCTTCAGCACTTGGCTACAAGGTCTAACTTTTGTCTTTGATCTGCTCTTTGGTGATCACTTCACAGCCCTTTCCCAACCACTGCCATGACTGAGACACTTTATGTCTCCTGCTGAGTCTACGACTGACCACTGGTTACATTAGTTTTCAGCTTCATTTTGTTCAGCTGGGCCAAATACCAAAAAATTCTGTTGCTCCTCGATTTTATTGTTTCAACTTTGCCAACATCTTCTGATTCTGCAACTGCTTCTGTCGATCTCCGGCATCTTTCCCCCCCCAAAGAAACCATCAGTGCATCCACAATAGGTTTTGGATGCTCAGCAACCATCTACAAACTGATAACAGTTTGTTGACGCTCAATGCTGACTCCACCCTACTATCAGTATACTACCACAAAAGCTCTGACTAACTCTGAATGCCATCCTATTATCTCCTATTTTCCATTCCTTGTTTACCATCATGTTATGCATCCTAGTTTTAATATAACAGGCCAATGCAATTTGCACTCGAGTCCACTCATGTACTTTCTGCTCTACCTTGACTTCACCCCTTTTTTCCCTCATCATCGCAGACACCTCACATCTACTGTCATGCCTTCTTCACTTTTCTCCCTCAGTTACTTGGCCCTCTAAATTCCTTATCCTAACCCTTCGGTGCTTCTTGGCCTTGCTTGCTTCTTTTCTAGGCTTGAATCCCTCTTGGATAAGCCTACAGTTTCTCTCTGCGCCTATTGTGGCAGCGTCCAAAGGGCTCATCGAGGAATGCAATCCAAGCAACCACATACTGCCCCATTCTACTCTCTTACCAAATGTGCTGCCTAGCAAGTCTGCTGGAGGCTAATCATCTTCCCATGCAACTTGCCTGTCACTGCTGACCTTGTGGACATGACCAATAGATCATCACCCATCTCTGCATCTCCCTCCAGAAGTCCTTCACTGGTGAACAAGCCCCTTGTCATCCATAAACTTATTGTGCATGATTGCAACACCATTATCCTTAATGGAAACTTGGCTAAGGTGTGTCAACACCTTCCCCCTAAATGAAGCCTCCCCACCTTCCATCACGAGCCCAAAACTAATGTGGTGGTGTGACATTCATCGACAAAGCAGATCTTGACCCTCAGCGCTCACTCCTCTGATCATCCCATCAATTTCTTTTGTGTGGTTTTACTCGTTATTAACTAGTCCTTTTCCCTTTCCTGGCCTCACCATCCTTTTTTGTTTTTATGTCCATATGTTCCACTCCACCTCAAATTCTTCACACCCTACTGCCCTCTTCAGTACAAAGAAAATGTTCTCATTAAAATATCTTCACTGCCCCCCTCTCAGCCTCTGCAGTGAACTACTTCCTGTCCTTGGTGATTTCAACCTCCATCTTATCTCTTTCCCATCTTATCTTCTCCAAATCTTTCCATGTCAACTCTTCAATAGCCACACCTTTGACCTTTGCCATCTCTTTTGGCCTTGCTACTCCCATCCCATCAATCGCAGGTGAAGCCAACTGATCACTGCTCTCCACCCCACATCCCTCTGCCGTGCCCCAACACTTCCTTCTGAATTCACTCCTGGAAAACTATCTCCCGATTTACTTACAACTGCACTTTCAAAATTCCGACTGTTTAGCCTCTGGCTCTCTGTTTGCTACGGATTTGCTCAACCACATTCTTATCTCCCACCTTAGATGCCTTAGTCCCCAATAAAACCATTACACTCTCTCAGCCTGGCTATTTCCCTTGGTCTAGCCCTCAGTTTGGCACCTCGAAGTCCAAGGGATATAGGCTGGAAAAGGTCAGGAGGTCAACTGGTTCAGTTATCCACTGCCAGATCTGGTTGAACCACAAAAGCACTAAAGATCCTGTTTGCTATTCAAGAATCATCCTGGAAAGCAAAAATAATCCGCAGATTTTTAATAAACCATAAACCATCTTCTTAAACCTCTTTCTTCTGTTTCCTCCACTATCATCTCCAACGTTCCAATGTTCAAGCAGCTCATGGACTGAAATCATGCCAAAACATCCTCTAAAATTTCCCTCTGCTCGCCCTGAACTTGCAATTTTTCTCCTGATTCTCCATCTCTCTTCATACCCTCTGTTGAGCTCATCATATCCATGGAGTCCACCTCCTGCTCCTTCAACCCATGTCCACTAAACTGCTGACCACCCAACCACCCTTCCTGGTCCTCATGTTAGTTGATATTGTTGACAGTTCCATCTTCTGGTGCTGTCTCTTGCTCACCTTTAAATCTGCTGTTATTACCCTTGCCTGAAAAAATCCTTTGACCCCAAAGTCCTTGCTAAATACCACTCCTCTCCAAAACCCTTGAATGTGTAGTCACCTATCACCCAGACTGCTCTTTCGCAGAACTGTTCGAAAACCTTCAAATCAAGCTTCTGCCCTGCTAGAGTCCCAAAATGCCTTTCAAAGTTACAAATTACATCCCATGATTATAACAATGGCAAACTATCCTTCCATGCCCTTTTTGATCTGTTGCAGCCTTCGACACAGTTAACCACACCTTACATCTCCACTGCTTGTCCATTGTCATTCAGTTGGTTAGGATGACATTTACGCTGAATGTAATTAGGTAAGAATGAAACTAGGTATCACTTGCAATGGCTTCTTTTCCCACTCCTGCACTATTACCTCTGACGGCCTCCGAGGATCTATCCTTATCCCACTTCTATTTCTCATCAAAATGCTGTCCCCTTCAGCAATGCTATCTGAAAGCATAATGTTAGTTTTCAAATGCAAACTTAGACACTCAGCTCTATCTCAATACCACATCAGACTGCTCATCTGCTATCCAATACAGGACAGGCAGAAATTTCTTCAAAATCGGAACCATTAACTTTGGTAAATAAATAAAATCAAAATACTGTGGATGCTGGAAATCAGAAACAGAAAATGCTGGATAAACTCAACAGGTCTGACAACAGCTACGGAGAGAGAAACAGGGTTAAGGTGGAATCGAGACAACTTCTTCAGAGCTCTGAAGAAAAGGCGTACTGACTCAAAACATTTAACTCTTTTCTCTCAAGATGCTGTCAGCCCTGATTAGTTTATCCAGCATTTTTTGTTTTCATTAACTTTGGTCCCTGCTCTAAAACACCACTGACTCCATCTCTCGCCCTGGCAAATAGTTTGAGAACAAATCAGACAGTTTGCAATCTTCATGCTATATTTGACCCCAAGATGAACTTCCGACCACAGATCTGGACCACTAAAGATCATTTCTGCCACTAACCTTTGTCCCTGCCTCAATCCATCTGATACTAAAATCCTCATTCATGCCTTTGTTACCTCTAGACTCGAATATCCCAATGCATTCCTGGCCAGTCTGTAAACCCTCTGTAAACTTGGAAGTCATTCAAGTCCCATTTATCTATTACCTGTGTTTGGACTCTGGTTAAGCCTAGATTTTAAAATTTTCATCCTGGTTTTTTCAGGTCCCTCTATGGTCCTTCCCTCCCCATTTCTCCTCCAGCTCCCAACTCTCAGATTGTGCTCATCTAATTCTGGTCTGGAGCATCCAGACTGTTGTAGTGGGAGATTTTAATTTCCCTCACATAGATTGGAAATCGCTTAGGGCTAGGGGCTTGGACGGGGAAGAATTTATAAAATGCATACAGGAAGGTTCTTTGGAACAATATGTTGACAGTCCTACTAGAGAGGGGGCTATACTGGACCTAGTACTGGGGAATGAACCCAGTCAGGTCATCAAAGTTGCAGTAGGGGAACATGTGGCAAATAGTGACCACAATTCTGTGAACTTTAGGATAGTAATGGAAAAAGATGAGTGTTGTCCTATGGGTAAGGTACTGAATTGGGGGAAGGCTAACTACAGCCAGATTAGGCAGGATTTGGTGGCTGTTGATTGGGAGAGGCTGTTCGAGGGTAAATCCACATCTGGCATGTGGGAGGAGGTTTTTAAGGAGCAGTTCATAGGACTGCAGGACAGGCATGTGCCTGTAAAGAGGAAGGATAGGAAAGGTAGGATTCGAGAGCCGTGGATAACCAGTGAAATTGTGGGTCTAATCAAAAAGAAAAAAAGAGGCATAGAAATCATAGAACCCCGACAGTACAGAAAGAGGCCAATCGGCCCATCGAGTCTGCACCGACCACAATCCCACCCAGGCCCTACCCCCATATCCCTACATATTTTACCCACTAATCCCTCTAACTTACACATCTCAGGACACTAAGGGCAATTTTTAGTATGGCCAATCAACCTAACCCACACATCTTTGGACTGTGGGAGGAAACCGGAGTACCTGGAGGAAACCCACGCAGACACGAGGAGAATGTGCAAACTCCACACAGACAGTGACCCAAGCGGGAATCGAACCCAGGTCCCTGGAGCTGTGAAGCAGCAGTGTTAACCACTGTGCTACCGTACCATGCCATACAGGAGGTCCAGGCAGCTAAAAACAGATGGAACACTGGAGGAATACAGAGAAAGTAGAAAAGAACTCAAACAGGGACTTAGAAGGGCAAAAAGGGGTCACGAAATGTCCTGGACGGACAGGATTAAGGAGAATCCTAAGACATTTTATATATACATTAGGAACAAGAGGGTTGGTAGGGAAAGAATCGGACCTCTCAGGGACAAAGGAGGGGAATTATGCTTAGAACCAAGGGAAGTTGGTGAGATCCTAAATGAATACTATGCCTCAGTATTCACAAAGGAGAGGGACATGTTGACTGGTATTGTCTCAGAGAGATGTGTTGACCTGTTAGAAAAAATCTCAATTACAAGGGAGGAAGTGTTAGGTTTTTTAGGAAGCATTAAGACAGACAAACCCCCAGGGTCAGATGGCACCTATCCTAGACTCCTCAGGGAGGCGAGAGATGCAATTGCTGGGCCTCTAACAGAAATCTTGGTCTCTTCACTGGACACAGGTGAGGTCCCAGAGGATTGGAGGATAGCAAATGTGGTCCCGTTATTTAAGAAGGGTAGCAAGGATAACCCGGGTAATTATAGGCCGTGAGCTTGACGTCCGTGGTAGGGAAGTTGTTGGAGAAGATTCTTAGAGATAGGATATATGCGCATTTAGAACTGAATAATCTCACTAGCGATAGACAGCATGGTTTTGTACGAGGGAGGTCATGCCTCACAAATTTGGTTGAGTTTTTTGAGGAGGTGACAAAAACGATTGACGAAGGAAGGGCCGTGGATGTAGTCTATATGGTTTTTAGTAAAGCGTATGACAAGGTCCCTCATGGCAGGCTGGTGCAAAAGGTTAAATCTCACGGGATAAAAGGTGAGCTAGCTAGATGGGTGGAGAACTGGCTTAGCCATAGAAGACAGAGGGTAGCAGTGGAGGGGTCTTTTTCCAGTTGGAGGTCTATGACTAGTGGTGTTCCGCAGGGCTCTGTACTGGGACCTCTGCTGTTTGTGATATATATAAATGATTTGGAGGAAGATGTAACTGGTGTGATCAGTAAGTTTGCGGACGACACGAAGATTGCTGGAGTTACGGATAGTGATGAACATTGTCAAAGAATACAGCAGGATATAGATAGGCTGGAACATTGGGCGGAGAAATGGCAGATGGAATTTAATCCAGATAAATGCGAAGTGATGCATTTCGGTAGATCTAATGTAAGGGGGAGCTATACAATAAATGGCAGAACCATCAGGAGTATAGACACACAGAGGGACCTGGGTGTACAAGTCCACAGATCCTTAAAGGTGGCAGCACAGATGGAGAGGGTGGTGAAGAAGGCATATGGCATGCTTGCCTTAATTGGAAGGGGCATAGAATATAAAAGTTGGCATATGATGTTGCGGCTGTATAGAACGATGGTTAGGCCACATTTGGAATACTGCATCCAGTTCTGGTTGCCACACTACCAGAAGGACGTGGAGGCTTTGGAGAGAGTACAGAGAAGGTTTACCAGGATGTTGCCTGGTGTGGAGGGTCTTAGCTATGAGGAGAGATTGGGCAAACTGGGGTTGTTCTCCCTGGAAAGACGGAGGATGAGGGGCGACCAAATAGAGGTGTATAAAATTATGAAGGGCATAGATAGGGTGAACAGTGGGAAGCTTTTTCCCAGGTCGGAGGTGACGAACACAAGGGGTCACAGCCTCAAGGTGAGGGGGGCAAGGTTCAACACAGATGTCAGGGGGACGTATTTTACACAGAGGGTGGTGGGGGCCTGGAATGCACTGCCAAGCAAGGTGATTGAGGCGGACATGCTGGGATCGTTTAAGACTTATCTAGATAGCCACATGAACAGACTGGGAATAGAGGGATACAAAAGAATGGTCTAGTGGGCATATGAGCGGCGCAGGCTTGGAGGGCCGAAGGGCCTGTTTCTGTGCTGTATTGTTGTTTGTTCTTTGTTCTATCCCTGGAATTAACTGCTCTACCATTGGCTGCCGTGCCCTCAGCTACCTAGGTTATAAAGCTCTGGAATTCTCTCCCTAAACTTCAGGTACTCTATTTATCTTTCTTAATTTAAGAAGCTCCTTAAAACCTTAACCCAGTGCAGGGACAACGGGCCTGGTGCAGGCGGAATGGCCGCCTTCTGCCAGTGTTTTCACTGACAGGTGAAACTAGAACTAGGGAGCATGGCCTCAAAATAAGGGGAAGCAGATTTAGGACTGAGTTGAGGAGGAACTTCTTCACACAAAGGGTTGTGAATCTGTGGAATTCTCTGCCCAGTGAAGCAGTTGAGGCTACCTCATTGAATGTTTTTAAGGCAAGGATAGATACATTTTTGAACAGTAAAGGAATTAAGGGTTATGGTGAGCGGGTGGGTAGGTGGAGCTGAATCCATGAAAAGATCAGCCATGATCTTATTGAATGGCAGAGCAGGCTCGAGGGGCCAGATGGCCTACTCCTGCTCCTCGTTCTTATGTTCTTATGTTCTGCAGGTAGTCATTTTGTAAAACCCATTTTGATCAAGCTTTTGGCCAACAATGTTTCTTGGAAGTTCCATGGGCCCATTTTATTAAGGACAAAAAATTTAAAACACCCGTGCAGTAGAAGAGAAAATGTGAGTTGCTGCCATATGCTCTACTATTTTAGTGTATTCACATAAAAAGATCTGAAAACTGCATAGCTCCAAGGCTCCAAGTGATTTTTTCAAATGCAATAATATGCACAAGTCATGGCAACAAGGGTTGTGGAGTAAAATTAAATTTGAAACCATGTCTCAAATTTGGAGGACTAATGTCAAAGTAACTATCTATCCCCATTGAAATACTGATTTTTTTGGCAGAGGAAACACCTTTTTCAGTAAAATTAGCTTTGTTTTTCAAAAAAAGTCTTAATGTTCAGTTATTGCTAATTTGTTAATCTTTTGAACGATGACATGCCTTTCAATGCATATTTTAAATTATATTTTAGTACAATGATAGAAACCAATTTTTAAAATTAAAAAAGGGGGGGAATCAAAACAAATATTATGAAGTTATAAAATAAAATGCAAGATGCCCAGAAAAGGGGGGAAAAGAAACTTGAAGACAATGGAAAATGCAGAAAAACAGACACACTCACCATCACTACAGTTAGCTCCCAAGTACCCTGCATCACAAAGGCATCCACCTACATGATAAACAGAATAATTAATTCATGGCAAAACAAACTAAATTACCAGTTTTAAAATTTGAAGTATGTCAAAGATGTTTTTATACTCCAATTTAAGTGACAGTGTGCATTTACAACTAAAACAAATATATTGATATACATACAATTATGAAGGCGGCATAATTATTTGAAAGAAAGTTGACATTTCATGCATCATGTAAATGAATGCAGGAAGAGAAATATTACCTAATGACACTAACCCTGAAATAATTTTGTCTGATATTTGTTTAACTGATGATGATCTGTTCATAAGCAGCAATTAGATTGGGCATGTTGATATCAACTAGTCTCCAATTTTAGTCTACCATCTTAGCCATTTGCCTAGAGGAAGCACCTTGGAGATCCTAATTAAAAAAGGGACTAAAATAAAATAATTGAATGGCAGAGTTGTTCCAAGATAGATTAGTTTGGAGAATCAGGTGGAGTAGGGGGCAGAGGAAAAGAGTAGCTAAAGAGGGAGCTCTGAAAAGAGGATTAACTACATGCAAAGAATGAGGATAATTCAGTTCAACATTCTTCATTCATTTAACTTATGTAGACCTTTCAAAAACTGGTGTTCTAAAAATAGTTTAAAGAAAACTTTAAAAACCAACAGCAGGCATAGGTGAAAAGAAGAAAACTTTGCAACTTAATCGCATGTGTACAGTCAAGACTGCAGAGGGGAGATTATTATGTTATGTACAAAATGAACAAATAATCAATTCAAAAACATTTCTGATCGAGAAAAATAGAGGAGATGAAAACGAAAAGTAGAAGTTCACCATGAAGGCTTCAGACACACAAACAGCCATGGAGTCAGAGTCATTACAGCAGTAGCCATTCAACTCACTGATTCCATGTAGTTCTTTGTAGAGCAATTCAATCAGTTCCAATCATCGTTAGCCCATAGCCCTACAAATTTATTTCCCTCACCTGCCCATTCAATTTCCTTTTGAAATCATCGATCATCTCAGTTTCCATCACTCTTTTAGGCAATGAATTCCAGATCATTACCACTCGCTGCGTAAAAAAAGTCAAAGTTCTTCCTCATACAAGCATGTGTGCATTTGTGTTCTGCTGACTTCCAAAAAAGAAAAGTTGGTATGGTAGAAAGCCAACCAGTCCTTTTAAAAAAAAGGTTGCCCCACTACAATAATACAGATAGCCTTAATAAGCTAAGGGATAGACTTCCTGAACTCAGTAGGGGGTGCTGCTGGGACTGTAAAAATCTCCAGGAAGAAGTGTTATGGATGCTTGAATTTTTCTGTGCGGCAGAATTGGGCACTCTGGGGATGTGGGTGGTCAGCCCCCAAAAGAATTTACCCTCACTGCCTTTTCACCAGCTTGGGTGAGAAAATGGTCTTTCCACTCTTGCTTATTTTCCACCATCCAGCCCAGCCCAGCCCAGCATATGACGACAGTAAAAGCAGATTGAGGGCCTTCCATCAGCAATAATTGGCCACTTAAGGGTCGGGTGGGCACCTTACCTGCTGTGTATTGTGGGGGCTGGTTCAAGATGGACAGAAAGATGATGGTCTAGCCATCTGATATACCTTGCATGTTCTTCCTCCAAAAACACATGCACCCGGGAGGGTGGCATAAAATCCAGCCCTTAGACTTGCACCACCAGCTAATGAAAACAAATTTTCTTTGTCTACCTTATCTAAACAAGTCATAACCTTGTTAGATTGAGGGACGCTTTTATAGAGTTGTACAAGAATAATCCTAGCTTTTTCAACCTAATCATGTAGCCTAGGGGTGGGATTTTCCCACCGCGCTCGCCCTGAAACCGGAAAATCTCGTTAAGCAGTAAAATTAAGGCTGACAATTCATTCCAGAACTGAGAAAGTGTTGTCTTTTGCCCCATTTGCTCTCCCAGTTGGGTGTAAATGATTCCATTACACTATTACGAAGAGTAGTGGCATTATTCCCGGTGTCTTGGTCAATATTTATCCCTCAACTTTAATTTTAGATAATTATCTGGTCATATTTGTGGGAGCTATGCACAAGTTGGTTGCGGTGTCGTCTACATTACAACGGTGACTGGTCAAAGTGCTAAACCTTTATAAAGATCTGGTTAGACCATAGAGTATTGCATGATATTCTGCTCAACACACTTCAGGAAATACGTGACTGAAAAGTGGTCATGAAAGTTGTTTTAAAACTGCAAACTTTTATTTATTTTCCTTAATTTAATTAACGGAAAAAGCATTGATTCATACCCTCAGTACAGATTCCACGTAGAGTACAATTTGAAGGTCCACAGTCGAGCAGGTTACAAGCTGGGCCAGACCAAAAGCCTGTACAGTAACAATCTCCAAGTAAACAATCTCCATGGCCACTGCAATCTGCAGGTACACATTCAGGTTCATGAACACACACGACTGTGGAAACAGCCCGAGGACAGCGCCACATGGGATCAGATGAACTGTTGGAGAAAATATTTCTAACTTGGGAGGTAATCTTAACTAAATGACGGAAATAAATCATTGGCATTTGCATTGCAGTTTAATATAGATATTCATGAATTAATCAAATTAAAATAATGTACTTGGAACAATTAATTTAGAAACAGTTAAGTTCATATCTTGTCTGAAGAATTTGTTGAAACATATCAATTTACATTTGTAAAAGCAAAGAATGAAGGAAGCTTCACATTTATACTTAAAAGTTTGTGATCATTGTCCACCATACAAATACATCTAACGTACATCAAAAATTGCTGTGATGGCAGCAACTTTTCATTTAAAAAGTGCAAGAAAATCCAATTGTGTTATTAACCCATCACAACTGTAGTGTTGTGATAAATTTAACGAAAGTAACAACGATTAATTAGTATCGTGTTGACATCATCCCAGGTTCTGGCTGCTATACTACTGTGCATCATTGTGCAGCTTCCTAAGATTTCCTCAGCCAAAGGCCACATTGATAAGAAAACCAAGCAATTTTAAAATCTGAAATGAAAGCAAAAACTTTTATCCCAACAGACTCCAGGCCTAACCTACTATTTGCCCAGAATATTCTTTGGTACGTGGCTCTTGAGGCTTGTCTATGGTGGATACTGGGTGAGTTGGCATGGAGGGTGCAACACAAGTTGGCATGGAAGAATTATGGGAAATGGAGTAGGAAAAAGTGTAGTTAAGGTAACTGTGGGAGTCAGTGGACTTGTATTGGATATTGGTCGAAAGCTTGAATAAGATATTGAGCACCACAGAATGAAGCTTATTGCTATCTCAAGCCTGTAAGCTGAGATGTAGCTGGGTGGAGGCACATCTCCCACCTGTTTTCTTAAAATTTTGATTATGAAGGTGAATGTGCAGGGCAGATTTTTACAGTATCTAATCTGCAACTAAAATTATAGACAACCAATTTTTGCAAACAACTATTAATAATTGAATTGAGTGTAGTTACAATGTCTAATACTGTTTGAATTTATGATTTGATACTTTTGGACTCATGGAATGGGGTGATGACTGACGGTAGCGGCAATGGTAGAGAAGAATTGAGAGAAGGCAAGTGTGATTAATTTCTGTAAAGAAAGATGGTAAAAATGCTTGTCAGGAGTCCATAAGAGCTACCACCATGGGTGAGTCAGTGATGGATGTAGCAGAAAATACCAAGAGAAGAATGAAGGGAAATGGCGCTGTGGTAAGATATCATTCAAGAGGAAATTGAATGGATAAATGTCAAAGAAGGGAGGGATCAAAGAAGCTGGAGAAAGAGCAGGCCAAAGAGTTTGGCCAGATGAGATACCAAGAATGTCTACCTAAGTCACTATTTTCACTAAATTATGAAAAACTTTGAAATGTTCATAGAAAAAGATATACAGAAGTAGGTTCTTTATTTTTAATGTTTAAATTTTGTTTTATCTGAATTGATGCTTTTGCCTACTAAACATTTGTTCACTGGTGATCTTAAATCCCTGATACGGAACACTACTCTATTGGCTCTTGTTTCTGTGCAATATGATTGGGATCCATTTGTTAAACTATTTGATTGGCATTTTGACTGTGTGGTGTTATACGGATGCTTAAAATTCTTGTACAAATTGGTTTCTCATTTAAATCCGGATATCACTTTGGCTTTTGTTACTTGCGTTTCGAGCTCAGAACTCTGTTGCATCAACACTCTTATCATTTATTCCTGTTACCTCATGATCCCAGAAAAGCTAATGGCTAAATTATTTGAGCCGGTGAAATGTATTCTTCATTACCATCTGAAGGGCAAGAATGTTTCAAGGCTAATTCAACTAGCTTAATGGCTACTGCTTGAATATTGTTTTTAGCAAAATTCCCATGATTTTAATCGATCGTGTGGCATGAATTATAATATCCAAATATTTATGCCGGCAGAATTTAATGGTTCAGATTTCTAAATAAAATAAAACTCAGTTGAGCTACTTTATGTTGTTTAGATTAACTCAATTTTAAAAATAGAAACAGGGGATTGGGGCGGCACGGTAGCACAGTGGTTAGCACTGCTGCCTCACAGCTCCAGGGACCTGGGTTCGATTCCCGGCTTGGGTCACTGTCTGTGTGGAGTTTGCACATTCTCCTCGTGTCTGTGTGGGTTTTCTCCGGGTGCTCCAGTTTCCTCCCACAGTCCAAAGATGTGCGGGTTAGGTTGATTGGCCATGCTAAAAATTGCACTTAGTGTCCTGAGATGTGTAGGTTAGAGGGATTAGTGGTTAAATATATAGGCATATGGGGGTAGGGCCTGGGTGGGATTGTGGTCGGTGCAGACTCGATGGGCCAAATGGCCTCTTTCTGTACTGTAGGGTTTCTATGATTTCTATGATTCAGAAAAATTACTTATTAGTTCTCATATAGGCAGAACATCTTAATTATGGAACTTCTCCATTGTAGGCAACTAGATTTACTTGTGGGTAAATTTACAATGTCCATCTTCTTATAAGAGTCAAACTCCCAAATGTATTTTAACAGAGTTTAAACAAAAACAGCAGCTGAAAATTAATTAATCCTGATTACTTGAGTCTTCCCCAATGCAGGGATTTACTATTAAAAATTAAATGATCAGAGTGCAGGAAATATTTAGTGATTTGCCAGATCATTTTATCTATTTGAGCAATAAAAACTACTAAAAGACAAATATGAATCAAGTACATCCATGACCAAGTTCAACTAATGTATAACTTAAACATATTTTGCAATGTACATACCAGTGATCCGATGGATAGCTTGCAAGACTTCCATTGAGTGCTAGAGTGGCTGACCCCCCTCCATCCAAATTGATGGCATTAATAACTCCATGGTCCTTTAAAAATTCTGCAACTTCCCAGAGACTCAGCCTGTAATGCATTTTGACCTCTGTTACTTCAAACCAAACCTCTCTTTTACTGGATTGTCCATGTTTGTAGGAATATCAAAGTATAGCTATTAGCACACTCAGGATTGTTCAGCAAATGCTGCCCAATCAAAAAATTACAAAAAACAGTAGATACTTTGTTTTGGCTACATTAATAACAAATTTTAAATAACCAGTCAAGCTTATAACGTGCCTTTAGATTTACTAGAAATGACATACATTAATATACATAAAAAACAGACCTGTTCTCTGCAAGCAAAAGCCACATATCCAATTATTGTACCTTTCTGAAAGCATTTCTCCATAGCAATACCTTGGTCAGAGTTCACTTGCCAACCAATTAGTAAACCTGTTTTGCCCTATGGTGCAAATTGTTGTAATTGTTTGAAATTTGGCATTCTTGCAAAATTTCTTGTCCTGATGAGTGCAAAATGAAAATCTTTGGCAATGTCTCTCTTTCATGTTCTGAACGACTAAGCAATTGTTTATAAAATCAATGAAATGCAAGCAAATTGGCAGAAATAAACTGTGGGTGCTAACAAAACTGTGTTCTGATTTGTTCAATCATGCACAAAGCATTTGTTTGAAACCAGGTCAACAATATTCAAACCAAAAAGAGTAGAAAATTCAAGCACATATTAAACCAAAATGTTTGGGCAAGATTTCTAGGGGTTTTTTTGGACAGTGTGGACATATGCCTTTTAGTGAATTTCTGACTCTTTCAACTTAACATTTTTCTAATTCGGCCATGTTTGGACATTTCCCATTTTCCTGCAAATTGGTTGCTTTTTTCAAGCATTTGAATGAAATATCTATAGCCAAGAGGAAGGGATCCGTGGCTTTTTCATAATACCCCCTGCAGCCTGTTGGTAGGTATAAGAGAGGTTAGATTTCCCTTCTCAACTAAGATTTGCTGAAATCAGAGGTGCAGAACTCTGGTCAGTAACCCTCTTCCCTATGCATCACAGATTTGGAATGTAAATAAAGAGAACATAGAATGCATCCAAAACCTTTTGCAAGGGAGAGGGAAGAACAAAATTTCATGAAACCTGGAATCTTAAACAAACAAAACACATCCTTTAAGTGATGGGTGGAAGGCATTACAAAAGTCAAGCAATAGTGTAATACCCGATAATCTCCTAAAGGAATTGAAGGAGATCTCAATCTCATTTTCATCCATGCTCATCTTAAAATGTTTATGAAAAGTAAATATGAAAAAATGTTGCCGATTTGGATGCTAAAAATCAAATCTTAATAATGGTTACTACATGGAACCAAATGTATCTGCAGCCCACAAGTATTATTTTGATCTTCAAATGAGTACAGTTGCATGCAACATTTACACATGTACAGACATTAATACTTCAAAAAGTGAACAAAAATGTTTGAATATTTAGTTAATATATTGATTGAATAAAAATGTAATCCATAAAATTCTAATGGGACAATCATAAAATAATTTTAATTTTAGGCTAATAATTGTCTTACCCTCTGATGTCAGTCTGTCCATCAATGTGTAATAAAACAAGCCTCCCATATTTATCATGTCCTATCGCAGTTCGTGCAGATACCACATTAACAAATCGTTCAAAAGACCCTATTTGAAATAGAAGCCTTATTAAAAATATTGCCTTATAGTATATAAATACAAGTTGTGTACAAGATAATATACATATCAGTGAAATAGCCAGCATGAGACATTAGGACAGGTGGTCAAAAGTTTGTCATCAAGGTAGGTTTCAAGAAGTGCCTTAAAGGAGAGAAGGAAAGTTTGTGGACTAGCTGACTGATGATAACTACCAGCAATGGGGTGAAACAATTAGCTAGAGTTGGAGGAACAGGGCTCTTCGAGAGATGGCATTATTTATGTATTTCTGGATCTATAATTTATAACAGCAAACTCGGTGCGTCAGCAGGCTATTCTATTGCATGAAATACATCAGTTAAGTGCTCACAAAGTGCACCTCAAGCAGGGAAATAGCTAAGAACCAAGACCTGATTACTCAGTCCCTGAAGTGAGATACATCAGAAAAATCATAGCATTCTTACCATTGCTCCAGCTGAGATAAGCTAACTCAATAGCATGGAATTAAACACGAACGAGGCCCTCCTGACCTGTATTATTCAGCAACTTGCTGAGCTATTAGAGGAGCTTGTTAATTAAATTCAATTAACTATAAAAATGTACTGGAATATTTTGGGTTAATAGATTAGGATTATTACAGTGGGTTACGTTTCCACCCATGCTCTTCCCATATTCTGATCACAGCAATACTGACTTAGAGTTGGGGTGAGGCAAGATCGAGCAACCCATATCAGCAACTGCTGCTGAAGTAGCTCTATGATGGGAAAAAGGGAGATAGAAAGAGGAAATTAAAGAAAATTCCCTGAAAAAATAAATTTAATGCAGCTCAGTATGTAAGGAAGTTACGGCTAAAAGAAATTATGAGTTTCAAAGACACAATATACTTGTATTCCATTTAATAACATTACCAATCAATAAAAAATATGCACTGAAAAGTTAAATGACTTACAGGTTAAAATGAATCGAAGATATCAAATGTTACTGTTAAAGGGTTCATTAATGTGTATGTTAACCATTGTACTCAATTTTCAAATATTGAAACATTAGTTACAATGTGCTGTCAGAGCATATATTTTATATTCTGAAAGTGTGCCAAAAATAACTGCCTTGTTCAATTAATACCAGAGGAAAGTTTCTGTGGGTATATATACTGACTTAGATAAACCATGGACAAAATACAGCTTACATTCATGTGTCAGGTCACACGTGCTGCAAGACAGTGATCTGCAATGAAGGGACAGTAAACAAAGAAAAAGGAGGAGATTTAATTTAGGAAAACAGGGGGCTAATGGCATGGGTAAAGAGAAAAGTTTTTTAAAACTCCTGCTCTAGTATTCCCTTTCTTTCGGAATTGCTGAGCAGTATATTACAATGGTTGGAATTCAAAAATGCCTTTGACTGTTGCTAAAACTTCTGGGAGTAGAAGTACCAGTAGATTATTTGAAATCCTTTGTAAATTATTAAATAATTTGTAAATTATTTGAAAAGCTTTTATTAAAGTAGTAAGGGATTGGTAGTAGTTCGAAGGATGAGTCCAATTCCACTGAAGATTTTGATTCAACTAAAAATCTGCTTAATGGCTATGTTTATAGAGGATGTAATTGTAGATATTTCCCCAAATTTGAAAAGAGGTCAAAGTGGCCACAGGATGCTAGGACCTTAGTGTTACAAAGTGTCCTGACAAGGTGCAGCTATGGATATGTATATTAGTCTGTCAGAAGGGCACTCTGGAAACTATTAAGCAGGTAAAAGGGCAAAACTTAATTTTTATGAGCTTGTTCCTGAAGCTTATTGATTAAAGTTTAGGAGAATGGGGAACTAGTGGCAGAAGGAAAAAGCCTAATCAGCCATTTGTTGAATTTGCAAGAAAGAATTGCTGTGGGATCAGTGGTTAAGCTCATTAAAATTGGAACAGATTTATAACACCAGGGGGAAATTATGACTATGGAAGAATTCTGAAATAGCATTCTAGTATCCATTAAGACTCATTTAAATGAGCATCAAGTTTTGACAGATACCTATCTCTCAGAGTTACATGTGGTGAAATGGTGAAATGGTCAAATGGAAATGGAAATTGGAATAATAGCAAATCTGGTAATGGGAAAGATATTAGTTCTGGGGGACAGACAGAATGATACCAAATTAATAAAGAAGTTAGACTAGAACTTAAATGTGATCTAAATAATCTGCTTCCATTGCAATAAAACTGGACATACTAAAGCTAATTGCTGGAAGTCAATTTGGAGAACTATTGCAGGAACAGAAATGCCTAAAGAATGTGAAGAAAACTAACTTAGGGAAGGGGACGTGTGACAAAATCATAGTAGCCATAGTGCAAGTGCAAAGTGAAGGCTCAGAATCTATCAAAGGAGTAGAGATAATTCTTTAAATTAGTGAAGTAAATTCAGAAAAGTAAATTACAGAAGGCAAAAGAGAAAATGCTGGAAAATCTCAGCAGGCCTGGCAGCATCTGTAAGGACAGAAAAGAGCTGACGTTTCGAGTCCAGATGTCCCTTTGTCAAAGCCGGTTTAAAGAATTTGTTTATAGAGGAAAGGTATTCCCTTATTCTTCTAATCAAGGTGGTAAACCAATAAAGATATTGAGGGCACTGGAGCATGTCAGTCACTTATGTTGACTGATATAATTTTTATTCCAGAGGGGTTACTGAAGGAAAAAATATTAATTGAAGGTATCCATGGATATTATAAACCAGTTGGATTTAAAAAATGATTTAGTAAATAGAGGTTATAGTTGGAGTCATGCATAAAATGGCTAAAACAACAGGAAGTGAAGGCGCAATCTTACCAAAAAATGGCAGTATGGGGTCTCTGGCAAGAAAACTGGCATTTTTCTCTCTGGAGAAACCAGCTGGTTTTTCTCCAGATCTTATGACATTGCAAAAAAAATTAAAATTCGAGGGGGCATGTTGTAGAAATATTAGCCTCACCGAAGGTATTGAAAGAAACTGAGATGCTACAGATGGAACATCTTGAGTTGTTTCCTGACTACATACCGGCTAGATCTCAGGTACATAAAATTAGATAGGAAGAATTTATGAAAAGGAGATGAAGTAGAAATTCAGTCATCTCATGATTTTTGTGAACCTGAGCAAAAAGGAGGAAACCCATCTTCTTTAGTAGAAATGCAACAGGCTGATCCTAAGTGGAGAGAACTGCATCAAACAGCCTACCCAGAGACTGAATCAGAACCAATATCTGAGTGTTACTATTTTAAAGACAAAGTTCTAATAAAGAATTGGAGATCACCACAAATACCAGCATATAAGGAGTGGGCATCAGGTAGCAGTTCCATATGAATATCGTAACAGAATTATGAGTGGCTCACACAATTCCAATGGCCGGTCACTTGGGTATTCGGCTAAAATACTGAAACATTTTATCGTCCAAGATTGCATAAAGACATATTGGTTAAAATCTGCCAGACATGTCAGGTAGTGGGGAAACCCCAATTATGAATTAAACTTGTACCTTCAATTCCGATAATAGCTTTTGAAAAACTGTTTAGCATGGTCTTAAAAGACTATGCAGAATCCCTGCCTAAAACCAGAAGTGTTCATCAATAACATTTAATAATTATGGATGTATCAACAAGATTTCCTATGGAATATTTCGGTCAAAATGATAGTGCAAGTTAGTTCAATTTTTGAAAGAAAGATATGGATTACCTAAGGAAATACAATCAGATCAAGCCTCAAATTTTTCATCAAATATTGAAAGAAATAATGAATAGTTCAGAAATAAAACAATTTAGGTCTTCAGCTCATTGTCCATAATCACAAGGTAGATTAGAAAGATGGCATCAAACTTTAATGACCATTATTAAAGGCAATTGTCAAGAACGTCCCTAATGACATTCTTGACAAAGAATTTTATTTTTACTTTTTTCCCCATTAGGGATCCCCTCATGAATCACAGGATTTACTCCTTTTATGCCAATATTTGGGAGACCCCTTATATTAGTTAAGGGAAAATTTATAAATCAAAGCTCAGAGACAGCTTCTTGGACCTGTATGTCAAATTTCGAGGAGAGATTAACCAAAGAGTGCGAGTTGGAAAAACAGCATTTGAAAATCACTCAACAATGATAGTTAGAAGAATGTTTATACAGATCATAATCCTTGAATCTTTTTAGCGAAGTTTCATACCAAGAATCAGACTATTTTGTTGGGAGTTTAATGCTACAAATGTATAATTTCATAATTAAAGAGGCAACATTATAGCAGATACTTTATCAAGATGTGGAAGAACATGAATGTCTTGATCGGAATGGACTCGTGTGAAATATAATTTTTATTGAAAAGTAATTTCTCTTGCATATTTGATGTAAAACATTGTTACTGCTACAGTAAAGTCTGTAGTGGATAGGTAGAGATAATGATAAGAGGGGATTGTTTAACAGAAAATGAAATGTCCCTTAAAGATGCCTTTCCATTTTCGTTCCTGCAGAGAGAAAATACATTGTTAATGCACTTTTACAACCCCTGAAGTTAAAAAGATGGGTTTAAAGGGGTTGAAAATTCAGTTAAAAAAAAAGGGGGTGGGGGTGGTGAAATGGGAAAGCTTTACTGTTGCATAGTGACAGTGACCATAGATTAAAAAAAACAGGAATGGGGGCCTGGTTCAGTGTGTATCAGAGAGAAGACAGGGATATTTAAATTCTCACAACACAAAAAATTACAGGTTATTGGAGGCAGTAGTTGACTGAATGGTCACCTTTAGGTCTCAGTAAACAGATCAGTTTAGCGGAAGCAGAAGCAAAACTGGAAGACAAAGAGTTTAGGGAACCTGTTGCTTTACAGTTGACAAAACGGAGTTTAGAGTGTGGTTTTTGGATGCATCAAGGAGATACATGGGTTGGTGGAGAAGCACCAAATGAACACTTAGGAATTCACCAGAAGTAAACGGTTTGCAACTGTGCCTTTGTGTCAAGTTAGTGACAATTCTTCATTTTTTTTTCCCCCAAGGGTATTGTTGGGGTAAAGAATGAGTGGAAATTTGAATTATTTTGTGTTTCGATTGAGAGCTTTCAACTTTTTAAACTGGTGTAATAATGTTCATTTTTGTTTTAACATATTATATTTTATATTAAAAGTTAATTAGCAGGCTCCTGTGAATTTGTTCAGTAAATGTTCTCCACATTTCTAAAAAAAATACGATCTATCAAGCCAGGCTTTACTCAGGGAGCGGAGTTGCCCAGTGTCATCAGTTAGCATCATAACACACATAGCCAAAAGCTCCTCTGCTAGCATCAATAACCATCGGAAAACAACAGAATACTCATTTTTAGAAGTGAGCAGTTTGTTAAAGTGAAGAAACCTTATTACTCAAACTTGGTCAGTCATAAAAATTACACAAAATGTAATTTCAGCAACTGAGTGCTTAAAACATTAATAATCCCTATATATTATACACACTGACCATTAAGTTTTTATATGCTTTAAATCACATATCAGAGTAAAAATCAATAAAGATTTCAATTAAATTTCTTCTGTGATTTCAGTGATGATAATTATTGTGGGAATTGCTGTCTGGTTTGCAAAACAAAGTGATGTGAAAGTTGTTTTTGAAATAACTGGCAATTTTAATGTTTAATACCAAATGTTGCTTGATCAACAGCAGCAAACATGTTTGTCACAACCCAAGCTAGAATACATTCTCAAAAACATACAATTGTTTTAAACATAAACAATTAACACTGCTCTGAAACATTTACTTATGAGAATTAAATGCAACATCATTGAAATGCTTGCAGTAAACAGAAAAAAAATGGTTACATGTAGTTTATGATTCTTTGCATTTGGAGCAATGCAAAGAAATTCTGATTTCACAACATTTTAAAAATACTTTCAGTCTTTACTTGTTAAAGCCACAAGTTTTAGTTCATGTACCTGTTTCTTGCGTCTTTGAACACTCAGCTGATTGGCTCTCGTTAATGTAAATAGTGCCATTTCGCAGGAGCCATATTACTCCACTCACTAGTTGAACAAAGGGGTTTTCTTTATCCACGACATCCTCTTCTGACAGATATCTGTTAATATTTAAGAATTATGATCACATTCCTAATATAGTACATGACACCTACAAAATATATCTTATTTGGGCAAGACATTAGAAAAAAAGATTACTGTAAATATCACTAGGATAAAAGCAGGTAAAATTAACTGATACTAGCCTTTTAAGATAACGTACAGTTATGTAGTTGTGGGATTCTGCAGGATGAAGTCTTATCAATGAAGGTTTTCAATATAGTACTGTGGAAATGCTACACTGTTGGAGGTGCTGTAAAGATCTGATGGCACTATTTCAAAAAGAAGCAAGGTGCCTATCCCCAGTGTCTTGAAAAATAATTATCCCTCAATCAAAATCACAGCAAACAAATTATCTCATTGCTGTTTGTAGGTGTGTACTCTGTGCAAGATGGCTGCAACACTTTTTTACATACAGCAGTGACTACACTTCTGTGGCTTTAAAACTTTGAGATATCTGTTGGTCCTGTAAAGCATTATATAAATGAAAGTCTTTGTAAAGAAACTGCATTAAAAAAAGCTTCAGGCAGTAACATTTATTTTGGCATTACTCATAATAAATTATTCATAGTAATGACAAACTACTGTAAAATGAACATACAAATTATGTTGGGTGGGTACCGGTAGACAGGAAGATGGGTTGAAGTGTGTCTACTTCAATGCAAGGAGCATCCGGAACAAGGTGGATGAACTTGGGGCGTGGATTGCTACTTGGGACTACGATGTTGTGGCCATTACGGAGACGTGGGTAGAACAAGGACAGGAATGGTTGTTGGACGTTCCGGGGTATAGATGTTTCAGTAAGTGTAGGGAAGCTGGTAAAAGAGGTGGAGGAGTAGCATTGTTAATCAAGGATAGTTTAACGGCTGCGGAAAAGCACTTTGAGGGGGATATGCACACTGAGGTAATATGGGCTGCAGTTAGAAACAGGAAAGGAGCGGTCACGTTGCTAGGAGTTTACTATAGGCCCCCAAATAGTAATAGAGATGTGGAGGAAGAAATTGCTAAGCAGATTATGGATACGTGTGGGGGTCACAGGGTAGTTGTCATGGGGGACTTTAACTTTCCAAATATTGATTGGAACCTTTGTAGGTCAAATAGTTTGGATGGGGCACTTTTTGTGCAGTGTGTGCAGGAGGGTTTCCTGACACAATATGTGGATAGGCCGACAAGGGGTGAGGCCACATTGGATTTGGTACTGGGAAATGAACCGGGCCAAGTGTTAGATTTGGTTGTGGGAGAGAACTTTGGAGATAGTGACCACAATTCGGTGTCTTTTGTTATTGCAATGGAGAGGGATAGGGCCGGACGGCAGGGCAAGGCTTACAATTGGGGGAGAGGTAATTATGATGCGATTAGGCAAGAATTAGGGGGCATAAGATGGGAACAGAAACTGTCAGGGAAAGGCACTGATGAAAAGTGGAACTTTTTCAAGGAACAAATACTGGGTGTCCTTGATAGGTATGTCCCTGTCAGGCAGGGAGGAAATGGCCGAGTGAGGGAACCGTGGTTCACAAAAGAGGTGGAATGTCTTGTGAAAAGGAAGAGGGAAGCTTATGTAGGGATGAGGAAACAAGGTTCAGATGGCTCGATGGAGGGTTACAAGTTAGCAAGGAACGAGCTGAAAAAGGGGCTGAGGAGAGCTAGGAGGGGACATGAGAAGTCCTTGGCGGGTCGGATCAAGGAAAACCCCAAGGCTTTTTACTCTTATGTGAGGAATAAAAGAATGACCAGGGTGAGGTTAGGGCCGGTCAAGGACAGTGGTGGGAACTTGTGTATGGAATCAGTAGAGATAGGCGAGGTGATGAATGAATACTTTTCTTCAGTGTTCACCAAGGAGAGGGGCCATGTTTTTCAGGAAGAGAAGGTGTTACAGGCTAATAGGCTGGAGGAAATAGATGTTCGGAGGGAGGATGTATTGGCAGTTTTGAATAAACTGAAGGTCGATAAGTCCCCTGGGCCTGATGAAATGTATCCTAGGATTCTTTGGGAGGCGAGGGATGAGATTGCAGAGCCTTTGGCTTTGATCTTTGGGTCCTCGCTGTCCACGGGGATGGTGCCAGAGGACTGGAGAGTGGCAAATGTTGTTCCTCTGTTTAAGAAAGGGAATAGAAATGACCCTGGTAATTATAGACCGGTTAGTCTGACTTCGGTGGTTGGTAAATTGATGGAAAAGGTCCTTAGGGATGGGATTTACGACCATTTAGAAAGATGCGGATTAATCCGGGATAGTCAGCACGGATTTGTGAAGGGCAAATCGTGCCTCACAAATTTGATAGAATTTTTTGAGGAGGTAACTAGGTGTGTTGATGAAGGTAGGGCGGTTGATGTCATATACATGGATTTTAGTAAGGCGTTTGATAAGGTCCCCCATGGTCGGCTTATGATGAAAGTAAGGAGGTGTGGGATAGAGGGAAAGTTGGCCGATTGGATAGGTAACTGGCTGTCTGATCGAAGACAGAGGGTGGTGGTGGATGGAAAATTTTCGGACTGGAGGCAGGTTGCTAGCGGAGTGCCGCAGGGATCGGTGCTTGGTCCTCTGCTCTTTGTGATTTTTATTAATGACTTAGAGGAGGGGGCTGAAGGGTGGATCAGTAAATTTGCTGATGACACCAAGATTGGTGGAGTAGTGGATGAGGTGGAGGGGTGTTGTAGGCTGCAAAGAGACATAGATAGGATGCAAAGCTGGGCTGAAAAATGGCAAATGGAGTTTAACCCTGATAAATGTGAGGTGATTCATTTTGGTAGGACTAATTTAAATGTGGATTACAGGGTCAAAGGTAGGGTTCTGAAGACTGTGGAGGAACAGAGAGATCTTGGGGTCCATATCCACAGATCTCTAAAGGTTGCCACTCAAGTGGATAGAGCTGTGAAGAAGGCATATAGTGTGTTAGCTTTTATTAACAGGGGGTTGGAGTTTAAGAGCCGTGGGGTTATGCTGCAACTGTACAGGACCTTGGTGAGACCGCATTTGGAATATTGCGTGCAGTTCTGGTCACCTCACTATAAGAAGGATGTGGAAGCGCTGGAAAGAGTGCAGAGGAGATTTACCAGGATGCTGCCTGGTTTGGAGTGTCGGTCTTATGAGGAAAGGTTGAGGGAGCTGGGGCTGTTCTCTCTGGAGCGGAGGAGATTGAGGGGAGACTTAATAGAGGTTTATAAAATGATGAAGGGGATAGATCGAGTGAACGTTCAAAGACTATTTCCTCGGGTGGATGGAGCTATTACAAGGGGGCATAACTATAGGGTTCATGGTGGGAGATATAGGAAGGATATCAGAGGTAGGTTCTTCACGCAGAGTGGTTGGGGTGTGGAATGGACTGCCTGCAGTGATAGTGGAGTCAGACACTTTAGGAACATTTAAGCGGTTATTGGATAGGCACATGGAGCACACCAGGATGGTAGGGAGTGGGATAGCTTGATCTTGGTTTCAGATGAAGGTCGGCACAACATCGTGGGCCGAAGGGCCTGTTCTGTGCTGTACTGTTCTATGTTCTAAATTAGGAGTAGGAATAAGCCAGTCAGCCCCCAACACATAACTGATCTGATCATAACGGATTGGATTTTGCAGAAATAACAGAGACTAATAACCCTCACTGTTCAAAGGGTCATCAGACAGCAACACTTAGCAACCACACAGGCGCAATTAACATGAATACTGGGGAGTTTCTGTCAGGGTTGCCCTGCTCCTCTAGAAATTGTGCTAGATTGGTATTTGTAGATAAATCTATGTGAAGTTTGAATATTGCTGAAAAAAGAGACACGTTGCTAAAGCTTTTCAACTTGCACTCATCAGGACAAATGCAAGAATACCAAATTTCAGACAAACAATCTCAACAATTTATACCACAAAAGAAAAGGGTGCTGATTCGTTGGCAAGTCAACTGATTGCCCAAGGCATTGTCATGGAAAAAGCAACGTGAAACTATCAGCTCTCCTCATTTTAAGGGAATTTTTAAAAACCGATCAGTCCCAAGGCCAAGTGGCTGAAACAACATTTTGTCCTGCTCCTTCAGGGTTGGTGCAACAATAAAATATGCAGGAGGGTCCACCTTCTCCAAGAGACATCAGGGAATCGGATGTACAAATCCAGGGCAAAAGGCATCTGACTGCATGTGAAATTTCGGTTCTCGTTACTTGACTGAACTTGTCAGAGAAAGTAAAATTTTAAAATGGTGCAGTGTTTTAATTACATGTAAATAACCTCACTGGTACTGAAAATGTACTAATGAAGGCTCATTCCTTCAGAATTTGTTGGGGGAATTCTTTTTAGAACTATATTTTTACTTTGATTTTCTTTCATCATTGATATAAAATTCTAAAGAGGTTTGGCAGAGGGACAAACTCCGATTGGTTATTCTAGAACACAGAAGCAGTCTCAGAATAAGGAACTGATCATTTTGGACTGAAACAAGAAGAAACTTCATTTAGAGAGAAGTGGATGCTGCATCATTGAGTATATTTAAGGCTGAGATAAACCTTTGGGGCGGAATTTTACCATCCCGCCCGCTACGGGAATTGTAGCGGGCGAGACACGGACCAGGGAATGGTCCGTTGACCTTGGGTGGGATTTTCCGACCTTGGGACGAGCACGGCCAGAAAATCCCATGCTTGATGTCTCAGGGAATCAAGGAATATGGGGAGCAGGTGGGAAAGTGAAGTTAATCAACCATGACTGTATTGAATGGTGGAGCAGGCACGAGGAGTCAAATGGTCTATTCCTACTCCTATTAATGTTCTAATGATTGGGGAGTTTGCCTCTTGATAAGCAGCTGCCTGCAAACACCAGCTCTTTCAGAAGAGGAGGAGGGGTTATTAATGTCAAGCTTTTTTTTGTGAAAACTAAAATAATACTAAATTGAAGTCTTAAAATCAAAATATAAATCTTATTTGAACACAATATTCAAATCAATCATGTTGAAATGTTAATTACAAGTTGCATCTGTGACATGGAGGCACGTTAGATGCTGTAGCTGCCAGGCCTCCAATAGTGTAACATAGAAACTAGAAGCAGGAGTAGGCCATTCGGTCCTTTGAGCCTGTTCCTCCATGCATTATCATGGCTGATCATCAAATTCAATATCCTGAGCCCCCTTGATCCCCAAGAGCTATATCTAATTCCTTCTTGAAATCAGACAATGTTTTGGCCTCAACTACTTAGTGATAGTGAATTCCACAGATTGACCACTCTCTGGGTGAATAAATTTCTCCTCACCTCGGTTCTAGAAGCTTTACCCTTATTCTCAAACTGTGACCGCTAGTTCCGAATTCCCCCACCATCGGGAACAATTTACCCTGTCAGAATTTTGTAAGTTTCTTTGAGATCCCCTCTCACTCCTCTAAATTCCTGTGAATATAATCCTAACTGATTTGGTCTCTCCTCATATGACAGACTTACCATTTACAACTGTAAATTAATCTAATACAGGAAGACTTACCTGTAAGGCAGTTGAAATAAGACAAACGCGAGCTAATTACCTTTAGTAACTGTACCACATTCAGCCTGGGTAATGGAAACTATTGGCAGAATATAGCTGGAGTATTATTGGACTTGAAATGAATTTTAGAATTTGGCATATTAATATTAAAATGTCAATAAAATGTCAATATGAATTATAGTTGGTGCACTTTTGGCACTTAATTCAAACACTTGATCACAAAAAAAAAACTCAATTTAACTAACACTTCATAAACTCCATAATCAGCTGCAAATTGACTTTGAATCAAATCCCAGATCAAACTCAACAAATTCTACACTATTTAAGATTAATTCTCAGTTTTCAAAAGCTAAAATCACATCTGTAGCGAGGAGTTCAACATTGTAGCGTTTTAAGAGAATTGATTGAGATCTCAACCTTAAATCAGGGAGAGAGTACACATTTGTGTTGCAAGAGTTAGAAGAGCTGGTTGATGAAACATCTCGGTGGTGGTGGTGGTGGTGGTGGGGCGGGGGGGGGGGGAGTATGATCAAGCAGTCCAAAGCTGCAGATATATTTGATAAAATATACAGTAATATTGAAACATATGTAATTTACTTCTTTGATGGGACATTCATGTCATTAACACCAGAATTTTATGCCCATCCCTAACTGTCCTCGAATTGGTGGTGATGAGCTATCTTCTTGATCCACTGTAGTCTATGTGGTGTAAGCGCACCAACAGCGCAGACAAGAAGGGAGCTCCAGGGTTTTGATCCAGCACAATGAAGAAACAGTGATATAGTTTCAAGTCAGGATGATATGTGGCTTGGAGGGGAACATGTAGGTAGTGTTCAAATGTCTGCCCTTGTCTTTCTAGGCGGCAGATGTTGCGGGTTTGGCAAATGTTGCCAAAGGAAGCTGATGAGTTACTGCAGTATATCTTGTATCTGCTACACACTGCTGCCATTGTACAGTGGCAGTGAAGTGTAGATCAATGAAGTAAGTGGCTTTGTCTTGGATGGTGCGGAGATTCGAGTGCTGTTGGAACCACATTCAAGTCAAGCAATTGTCCCAATATAAACAATATTCTTCAAGATGAACTTTGTAACTGAGGGATTATAAATTTTCATAATTAGTTATTAAATTTCCATTCCATAACAGAAAATTTATTCACCAAATGCACACAACGCCAAAAGCAATTTGCTCCCCGAGTAAAATGTTCATTTTCCCTGAGATTATGACCTGTTAACCAAGTTTTCACCTGGTCATAAAAAGTAAAAATTCAGCTAAAAATGCAGAGCAGCTGCAGCATCATTAAAGTTACCACACATCATAATACCATTTTCTCATCAGGATCACTCATGACCAGATGGAGTGGACATGTAGTACATATGAACATTCAGGAATAGACCATTCAGCCTATCACACCTTCTCCACAATTTAATAAGATCACAGTTGATTTGACAGTACCCTCAAGCCTGCATCCCACCTACCCCCAATTACCTAGTCCATAGTGAGCAATATTTGTCTGCTCAGTACAGCTAGCATCACACAGGTGGTTAGATGCTAGGGTGCAGTCTGGCCAACCCAGTGGGGCACAGTCTTGGATGAAACCAAAAGAGAAAACGCTGGAAAATCTCAGCAGGTCTGGCAGCATCTGTAAGTCCAGATGACTCTTTGTCAAAGCTAAAAGGCATAGAAAGTGGGAGATATTTATACTGCAGGAAGAGAGAATGAAAGATGAGTCATAGCCATAGAAATCAGGGGGAAAGACTGCTAAAAGCTGTCCACAGAGAGAATAAAGGGTGTGAATGGCCAAACGGCACAGAAGCTGTAAGTGGTGACAGATGAAGGTGTTGGGGGAGGGGGGGTGGAAAAGATGGGACAGAGATAGAGTGTAGAAAAGGGGAAGCGGGGGAGAAAAGGTAAAGGAAGGGGGAATGAGGTAGGGGAAAGAGTGGGGGGAGGGGGGAAGAAAAATGAAGACAGACAATAAAGAAATAAAAGCTAAAGAACAGTAAAAAATTAAATAATATAGAATGAAAACGAAGGGGGCCGAAGTGGGGTAGAGCAAATCATCTGAAGTTGTTGAATTCGATGTTGAGATTGGAAGGCTGTAAAGTACCTAGCCGGAAGATGAGATGCTGTTCCTCCAGTTTGCGCTGAGCTTCACTGGAACATTGCAGCAAGCCAAGGACAGACATGAGGGCATGGGAGCAGGATCGTGTGTTAAAATGGCAAGCAACCGGAAGGTCAGGGTCCTGATTGTGCACAGACCGAAGGTGCTCAGCAAAGCGATCTTGGATGAGTCTTGGATGAAGTGATTGTATGGATGGAAAGTGACCAGTCGTTGGGGCAACTGGAGCTGGAGTCTAGGTCCCTGACAACTCACTGTAGGCAGAAGCAGCAAGGAGGATTCCAGACTGAACTGGAGCTGCTGGTGAGGGAAATAGAAGGTTATATCCTTATGGGATGCTGAAAAAAATTTGTAGGGACTGACTTGATTGCAACTGCCTTTTAATATGCAGGTTTGTGGTGCAATTGATCATTGTTTTCCTGTTAATTCATGTTTACTTCATTAAAGAGTAGTTAGATAAATAGTTTTGACTGATTGCTTTGTTGGCTCTTGTAAAATTTATTCTGTTTGCTTAAAACTGTGGAATCTTGTCATTCTATCTAATAAATACCTTGGATTTCAAATGTTGTCTACTTGACATCAAATGTTACAGGTTCCAAACCAGATTGTAACATCTCCTCCAACCTGCGCAACCTTCCAAGTCATCTGTACTCCTTGAATTCTGACCCTGAGCATCTCCGATTTAAATCTCTCTACCACCATTGTCCATGCCTTCAGCTGCAGAGGCAATCAGCTCTGGAATTTTCACTCCCGAACCACTCTGCCCTGCCTCTCTTCACTAAAGCAATACCACTTTAACTAAACTTCTGATCATCTGACCTAATATCTCTTTTAGTGGTTTGGTAGCAAACCTTGTTTGCTAACACCCACGTGAAGTGCCTTGGAACATTACATTAGGTTAATGGTCTTATATAAATACAAGTTGTGGCTTACTGAATTGACCTAGTCTATATGTAGTGCAAGTTTACCTGTTGAAATTACAAACATAGCTACAGGTCAAGTGAACTGGTGATCCATTCACAGCCATTGCATTCTTGCTCAATTGCAAAACCTTTGATTGATGTACACTAGTCTTGCCCAAGAAGCAAGAGGCACAAGGGCAAATATTTGCTGCAGTAATTCCTGATGAACAACCATGTCATGTAATCATATGACTCACCATAAACAACGAGAGAATAAAATGGTTGGCTACAAAACCACTGCCGGAACTCTACCACCTCACCCGAGATGGAATTGGAGTGGGGGAGGGTCCGACAACGGAAATCTCCATTGACCTTGGGTGGAAATTTCCCGTCTTGCCCGAGCGAGACCATAAAATCCCACCCTATATCTTTGCAATCATATAGAATGTACAAAGCTTCAATTATTTTTTTAAAAACATGGACAATTAGCAACTTAAAGTCAAGGATAAACGACAGTGAAAGGGAGGCCAAAGGAAGCGTGAAAAGGAGACAGTTTTACAATAGAGGAAAGTTTGAAGAATCTGTAGAACCAATAAGTATCTACTGCATCCAAAATTAAAATGAATATCAGTTTCTTAAAAAAAAGAATGGGCAGCGATTTGGAAATGGAAAATTTTGTTGCCAAAACTTAGTTTAGCAGAAATAGGAGACAACCAAATTACAACAGAAACATAATACTACCTTGTCAATTCTGGATGCGCCTGAATAAAGTCTTCACTTTTTAGGAAGATTCAAATTGCTAGGCCAAGAAAAACCCTCACTATTCCTATCCTTGTTGCAAATATACATTTTATGCACCAGCATCAATTAACCTTTTGAAGAATAACAAGCTTTCATAAAAAAATACAATTTCAGATAGGGGAAAACAGTGTAAGCAACACAAATGTAAATGACATGTATGCTATTAGAAAGGGAATTCAAATAAATGTCCACTGGTCCTTCAAGTAAAGGACAAAGAAAATTACAGCACAGGAACAAGCCCTTCGGCCCTCTAAGCCTGCACCGACCATGCTACCCGACTTAACTAAAACCCCTACCCTTTCAGGGACCATATCCCTCTATTCCCATCCTATTCATGTATTTGTCAAGACGCCTCTTAAAATTCACCATTGTATCTGCTTCCACTACCTCCCCCGGCAACGAGTTCCAAGCACCCACCACCCCGTGTAAAAAATCTGCCTCGTACATCTCCTTTAAACCTTGCCCCTCACACCTTAAACCTATGCCCCCTAGTAATTGACTCTTCCACCCTGGGAAAAAGCTTCTGACTATCCACTCTGTCCATGCCTCTCAATCTTGTAGACTTCTATCAGGTCACCCCTCAACCTCCATCGTTCCAGTGAGAACAAACCAAGTTTCTCCAACCTCTCCTCATAACTGATGCCCTCCATACCAGGCAACATCCTGGTAAATCTTTTCTGTACCCTTTCCAAAGCCTCTTCATCCTTCTGGGAGTGTGGCGACCAGAATTGAACACTATATTCCAAGTGCGGCCTAACTAAGCTTCTATAAAGCTGCAACATGACTTGCCAATTTTTAAACTCAATGCCCCGGCCGATGAAGGCAAGCATGCCGTATGCCTTCTTGACTACCTTCTCCACTTGCGTTGCCATTTTCAGTGACCTGTGTACCTGTACATCCAAATCCCTCTGCTATCAATACACTTAAGGGTTCTGCCATTTACTGTATATTTTCCATTTGTATTAGACCTTCCAAAATGCATGACCTCACATTTGTCCGGATTAAACTCCATCTGCCACCTCTCAGCCAAGTCTCCAGCTGATCTATATCTTGCTATATCATCTGATGGTCCTCATCGCTATCTGCAAATCCACCAACCTTTGTGTCGTCTGCAAACTTACTAATCAATCCAGTTACATTTTCCTCCAAATCATTTATATATATTACAAACAGCAAGGGTCCCAGCACTGATCCCCGAGGAACGCCACTTGTCCCAAGATTTAAATTATTTTTTAAAAACTTGGTACGTAATGGTCATAAATCATTTGATGCACTTAATAAAAAACTGAGTGAAGCACTAAAAATATATTGGGCCAAATTTTTCAGTAACTACAAAGCAATAGAAGGCACTGAAGACAACTGCCAACAAAGATGGCATGGACTTCACCTTTCCAGATGCTAATTTGAATCTGCCACTAAGTCAATACTGAAGTATTCACATAGATGGCAAATCACAAAGTAAAATCCTTTATTTTTTAATAAATTTTACAGAGAGCAAAATTACAAGATGAAATATCAAACTTTTATCATAATGGAAAAAAATTGACAATCCACAATTTAAAAAAGTTTCCAGGCTCAAAATGGATCTTCGGCTATGGAGGTGAAACGGGCAAGTTATTTCTAGAAAATTGCAATCTGTGGGGACTGATTAGAGCAGGGTTCACTGCTAGTTTCCATTTTCAACTATGCATGTGTGGACAGCAGAAGTTGCTGTCAGCTTCACACTTGTGATGATGGTGAATGCTGACATTTTTACAGTCACTACAACTACAAATACCAAGTTTGATATTTCAACTTTTATTGTGTATGTGCCAATTATTTTGCTCTGGAAAATTTAGACATAAAGGATAATCATGCATTTTAATTTTTGTTAGCATCCTGTCAGGAAAGGTTAATGGGATTGACTGCTACCCTGCTTGATGGCAGTTCAAAAAAAAAAGTAATTTCTGGACAACAAACAATTAAATCAACATAAACTGGGTGGCATGCCAGGAGTAACAACAGGCAAAACAAGGTGTCAACTGGTGAAGTTACAACACAGGACTACCTGCATACTGAACAGCAGAAGCAGCATCCATTAGACAGTGCTAACTGATCCCACAACCCAGGGATCAGATCTAAGCGTTGCAGTTCTGACATATCCAGTCGCAAATGGTGGTAGACGATTAAACAACTAATTGAAGGAGGAAACTACACAAATATCGAATCCTCAATGATGGGAGAGCCCAGTACATCAGTGCAAAGACTGCCTTAATTTCAGTCAGAAGTGCCAAATGGATGATCCATCTTGGCCTCCTCCTGAGGCCCCCAACATCACAGACACCAGTCGCCAACAAATTCAATTCCCTTCAAGAAAAAGCTGAAGGCACTGGGTACTACAAAGAGTATGGGGCCCCGACAACATTCCAAGCAGTAGCACTGAAGATTTGTGCTCCAGAACTAACCACACCCCAAGCCAAGTTGTTCCGGTACAGCAACAGTACTGGCATTCATTCAGCAATGTGACAAAGTGTCCAAGTATGTCCAAGCTGAACAAATCCAACCCGATCAATTACCGCCATCAGTTTAATCTTGATCATCAGCAAAGTAATGGAAGGTGTCACCTACAAGCAGCACTTAACAATACCTATTCACTGATGGGTTCCACTTGGATCATTCAGCTCCTGACCTTCCAAGTGCCTTTGGTTTAAACGTTGACTTAAGAGCTGCACTCAAGGTGCGCTCAAGGTACAGCGACTACCCTTAACATCAAAGCATCATTTGCCCATGTATGACATCAAGAAGCCCAAGCAAAGCTGAGTCAATGGGAATCAGGGAGGAATCTCTGCAAAGGTTAGAGTCATACCTAACACGAAGGAAGATGGTTGTGGTTGTTGGAGGTCCGTCATCCCAGGACTGCACTGCAGGTGTTTCTCAGGGTAGTGTCCTAGGCACAACCATTTTCAGTTGCTTTAATGACTTCCCCACTGTAAAGTCAGAAGGATGTTCACTAATGCACACAATGTTCAGCACCAGTTGTGACTCAGATAGTGAAGCAATGTGCCCATTTGATTTGTAAAGAGAGGCTGGATAGACTGGGACTTTTGTCCCTGGAGCATAGGAGTCTGAGGGGTGATCTTATAGTGGTCTATAAAATAATGAGGGGCATAGATCAGCTAGATAGTCAATATCTTTTCCCAAAGATAGGGGAGTCTAAAACTAGAGGGCTTAGGTTTAAGGTGAGAGAAACAAAAGGGTCCAGAGGGGCAATTTTTTCAGAGGGCAGTGAGTGTCTGGAACAAACTACCAGAGGTAGTAGTAGAGGCGGGTATAATTTCGTCTTTTTAAAAGCATTTGGACAGTTACATGGGTAAGATGGGTATAGAGCGATATGGACTAGATAAGGGGTTAAAAAAAAGGCGGCATGGACAAGTTGGGCCGAAGGGCCTGTTTCCATCCTGTAAACCTCTGACTCTAATAACCTGCTCAGTGACGCCCAGTTTGGGTTTCGCCAAGGTTACTCAGCTCCTGACCTCATTACAGCCTTGGTTCAAACATGGGCAAAAGAGCTGAATTCCAGAAGCGAGGTGAGAGTGACAGCCCTTGAAATCAAGGCCGCATTCGACCGGGTGTGGCATCAAGGAGCCCTAGCGAAACTGGAATCAATGGGCATCAGGGGGGCAAACTCTCCGCTGGTTGGAGTCATACCTGATACACAGGAAGATGGGTGCGGTTGTGGAGAGTCAATCATCCCAGCTCCAGGGCATCTCTGCAGGAGTCCTCAGGATAATGTCCTAGGCTCAACAATCTTCAGCTGCTTCATCAATAACCTTCCTTCCATCATAAGGTCAGAAGTGGGGATGTTCACCGATGATTGCACAATGTTCAGCACCATTAGCGACTCCTCAGATACTGAAGCAGTCCATGTTCAAATGCAACAAAATCTGGACAATATCCAGGCTTGGGCTGATAAGTGGCAAGTATCAATTGCGCCACACAAATGCCAGGCAATGACCATTACCAATAAGAGACACTCTAACCACCACCCCTTGACATTCAATGGTGTAACCATCACGGAATCCCTCACTGTCAACATCCTTGGGGTTACCATTGACCAGAAACTCAACTGGACTTACCACATAAACACAGTGGCTACAAGAGCAGGTCAGAGGCTAGGAATACAGTGGTGAGTAACTCACCTCCTGAATCCCCAAAGCCTATCCACCATCTACAAGGCACAAGACAGGAGTGTGATGGAATACTCCCCACTTGTCTGGATGGGTGCAGCTCCAACACCACAAGAAGCTTGACAGCATCCATGACAAAGCAGCCCGCTTGATTGGCACCACATCTACAAACATTCAATCCCTCCACCACTGACGTGCAGTAGCAGTGTGTACTATCTACAAGATGCACTGTAGCAATTCACCAAAGGTCCTTAGACAGCACCTTCTAAGCCCACAACCACTTCCATCTAGAAGAACAGGGCAGCAGATAAATGGGAACACCACCACCTGCAAGTTCCCTGCCAAGCCACTCACCATCCCGACTTGGAAATATATCACCGTTCCTTCACAGTCGCTGGGTCAAAATCCTGGAATTGCTTCTCCAACGGCATTGTGGGTCAACCCACAGAACATGGACTGCAGCGATTCAAGGCAGCTCACCACCACCTTCTCAAGGGCAACTAGGGATGGGCAATAAATGCTGTAAGAAGTTTAACAACACCAGGTTAAAGTCCAACAGGTTTACTTGGTAGCAAAAGCCACACAAGCTTTCGGAGCTGCAAGCCCCTTCTTCAGGTGAGTGGGAATTCTGTTCACAAACAGAGCATCAATAAATGCTGGCCAGTCAGCGACACCCAAGTACCACGAATGAATTTTTTAAAAATTCTGATCAATGGTAACTCCCCAGGATTTTGATAGTGGGGGCTTCAGCGATAGCAATGCCATTGAATGTCAAGAGGTAATGGTTAGATTGTCTCTTTTTGAAGTTGGTCATTGTTTGGCACTTGTGTAATCGAATGTTCCTTGCCACTCATCAGCCCAAGCCTGGTTGTTCAGGTCTTGCTGCATTTGGACATGGACTGCTTCAGTATCTGAGTCATCACAAATGACATTGAACATTATGTATCTATCAGTATCCCTACTTCTGACCTTATGATGGAAGGAAAGTAATTGATGAAGCAGTTGAAGATGATTGGATCTAGGACACTACCCTGAGGAACTCCCACTGTCATGTCCTGGAGCTGAGATGATTGATTGACCTTAAACCACTGCAACCATCTTCATTACCACACTGAATTGCCCCACTGCCAACATCCTGCGGGTTACCATCGACCTGGTACTGAACTGGACCAGCCAAATAAATACTGTAGCTACAATAGGAGCTCAGAGGCTGGGAACTTACAGTAAGTAACTCACTTTCTGACGATCAAAGGCCTGTCCACCATCCACAAGGAACAAGACAGGAGTGTGATGGAATACTCCACACTTGTGTTTATCAACACAGCTCCAACATCATTCAAGAAGCTTGAGACCATTCAGGATAAATTCAGGACCATTTGATTGGCACCCCATCCATCACTTTCAATATTCATTCCTTCCAGCACCAACGCAATAGCAGCAGTGTATACCATCTATAAGATGCATTGTGGCAACTCTACCACCTAGAAGAACAGCAACAAACACAGGACCACCACAATCTGCAAGTTCCCCTCGGAGTCACCCACCACCCCGACTTGGAACTAAATCACCGTTTCTTCTGGGTCTTGCTGGGTCAAAATCATCAAACTCCCTTCCTAACAGCACTGTGTATTTACCTACACCACAGGGACTGCAGCAGTTCAAGCTCACTACCACATCTTCTCAAGGGCAATTAGGGATGGGCAATAAATGCTGGCCTAGTCCGTGATGCCCACATCCCAGTAGCTATACACATTGCATTCCATAACCTCAATTCAATTCTGTTCAAATATTAGGACAACAAATTTAACAGGATATGTTGTACTAATCCATGATTTATTACCCTGCAGATGACGGTATACAAGTTGACCTGGTGCATAAAACAACCCTATTTAAAAAGGTGCCACAATTGATGGTTAGGCCTGCACTGTACAAGACAAACCCCTTCCCAGGAAAGTTAGTAATGGGTTAACTTTGTATGATGGGACTGACTTCATGGTCCTGATGGTATATTCATACCTTTTGTGTTTAATAACGACTGTGAAGAATTACTACCATTGCTGAAAAACTGAACACTCAATTGTGCAACTTAGGGAAAGGTCAAGTAAATTGAGGAAAGCACAGAGTTAAGAATTAAAAAAGTAGAAGTGGAAAGCTGCTTCACAAAAAGGTCAGGTTGAAATTTTGAAAACAGATAGAAAAACATAAGTAAATGGGAGTTGAGGTATAGATCAGCCAGGATGGAATGGAATGATCGACAAGTTTGAGGGCTGAATGATGTACTCCTGTTCCTGTGTTTCCATGAGGTTTTAAAACTAAATTTTCCTATCAAAGAAATAAACAAGAAAAAAATACAAGTCATGGTTTAATATTTTGCTTGTAAAATTAAACAAGGTCAAACAAAATCAAAATTCTTCCAACACAATCTGATAAATTTATCTGAAAAAAAACATCAATCTTGTAAGATTCCACATTTATTTCTGAAAATTTTGTACATTTAGAGAGGACGATAACACTTTAACACAAATGCAATTACCAGCTTCAATGCCAAGGCTAGGAGAATGGAGTCTGTCACCATGTCAACAGCACAGCAGAATGAAAATGAGCATGAGAAGATTTTAAATAGTGAGGAGGTTTTCTTCCTACATATATAAAGATGGTCCAATGTACTCCAGTTCAGTTTGTTAATCAAGCTGAAGGTATGCAATATTAAAATAACAGTTATTTAAAAAATGGGTACAGTTTATTACCGAACTGGAAATGCTAAAGTAGAAATTTAATAATCAGTTTCCCCATTTGTAAATACACGGGATCAATAAAATCAATTCTACCAATTAGGACTAGTTTCTTAGACACACATATGAATACTGCAGTAAGATTAGAGTATACATATTTATTTAAATTCTTACCCAAATACTAATGTGCCATCCTTCTTAATCCCAAATTGTGCGTTTTGAATTCCCTTTCCATCTTGCACCAGTTTTCCATCACTCACAACTGTACCCAAGCAACGTCCTGTGTTCATGCCAAAAAATCCACCGTTTTGAGCCACCAAACACTTCTTGGATTTTATAGTTTCCTGTACTGTTGCTTTGTAAGACTGACTGCATCCGCCTGGTTTTAGTGGTTCCAAAACTGAGACAGTTCTCAATGGATTATTCACAAAAGTGAAGTGCCCAGTGACAGCTTTAAGCTTGCCTTCATCAGTGGGAAAGTTTGAAACAAATACAGTAGTTTTAGCTATAGGAAGGTCTGTGGATTTATCAGCAGGCCAGGTTTCATGTGTCACATTTCCAAAAATAATAGGCTGACAATCTCTGACATATCTGTGAGTATGCTGAGATCCATGCTCCAAAGGGTAATATGGAAACAGATCATTTAAAGAGGTCCTGCAAAAGGAGTATATAAAAATGTCAAAAACATAAAAAGGAACAAAAATCTGAAACTGAGTGAAGAGATAAAGAGCAAGAGATAAATACTACAACCTAGTTCTAAATAATAGTTTCAAAATAATATTTAGTATACAAGGGAATTTTGACACCCTGGGGTGGGTAGGAGCAGGGTCAAAAACCTTTTAAAATTAGAAACCTGCCAACTTCCAATTTTAACAGGAGGCAGGCAACACAGGGGACAGGTTGGTCATTAAAATATTGAAAGGATGCTCCTCCATTCCAACGGCTTATTTTTCATTTGCATGGACAATTGAAAGTTTGCTGCACCCTGGTGGATATAGGCTAAACTGTTATGTAAAATTTCGACTCCATTTACAGCAAAACTAAAATAGGTTATGCTAAAATTGTTTGCAAACAGTTCCCTAATGACCATGCATTTATTAGACCTTGAAAAATAAATGATATGAATGGTAATCAATTATTTGAATTCAGTGTGCAAAGTACTATTGTTTAATCTGAATGTCTATATAATTCAGGCATAATTTAAAGTCATTTCAAATGGTGCTTAAAAGCCAACCACGCTGTGATGAGCAGCATGATCTAACCCCTGATCACAATATACTCTTGGCTTCTCGGCCTTTTGGCTAAGATCAAGTGTGGTCTGCTGATTTTTTTAAATATACTTTTCCAATTCAATCAAATCAAGTCCAATTCAGAGTCTCAACAAGTTGAGACATTTCCGATCCAGGCTGACAAGACAGGGTATGCGACCCTTTACCCTGTCTTGGGCCTGATCTACATGAGCCAAGCTGATTGGAGTAGGCAGACGTCTCCGCCCCCAAGGCTTGATCTCCTTTGCATCTTAGCCAAAAGGCCGAGATGCCACTTTTAAAAATTGCTTCATATGAAAATGAAGCTTAAATGTAACCTAACGACTTCAACCAAGTGCAGCATCCGATCCATACTACACTTGATCTTAGCTAAAAGGCCGAGAAGTGTGGTCTGCTGATGCTGCACTTGGTTGAGGTCATTGGGTTGCATTTAAGCTTCATTTTCATATGAAGCAATTTTTAAAAGCGGCATCTCGGCCCAAGACAGGGTAAAGGGTCGCATACCCTGTCTTGTCAGCTTGGATCGGAAATGTCTCAACTTTTTGAGACTCTGAATTGGACTTGATTTGATTGAATTGGTAAAGTATTTTTTATAAATTGACATGCTTTTGTCAGCTTGGGTTGGAAATGTCTCGATTTGTTGAGACTCTGAATTGGACAAGTTTTTAAAAAATTGACATGCTGTACTTGGTTGAAGTCATTAGGTTACACTTCAGCTTCATTTGAAGCAATTTCTAAAAGCGGCATCTCAGCCCTCTGGCTAAGATGCAAATGAGATCAAATGAGATCAAGCATTGGAGGAGGTGCAATGCCTACTCCAATCAGCTTGGATCATGTAGATCAAGCCCAAAACAGGAGGTGAGAGCCCTGTCTTGTCAGCTTGGATCGGGAATGTCTTACTTGTTGAGACTCTGAATTGGACTTGATTTGATTGAATTGGATTTTAAAAAATACTATGGCTTCTCGGCCTTTTGACTAAGACCAAGTGTAGTATCGACATGCTGTACTTGGTTGAAGTCATAAGGTTACATTGTAGCTTCATTTGAAGCAATTTTTAAAAGCGGCACCTCGGCCTTTTGGCTAAGATGCAAATAAGATTAAGCCTTGGAGGAGGTGAAATGCCTACTCCAATTAGCTTGGATCAAGTAGATCAAGCCCAAGACAGGTGGTGAGAGCCCTGTCTTGTCAGCTTGGATCGGGAATGTCTCACTTGATGAGACTCTGAATTGGTCTTGATTGGATTGAATTGGATATACAAAAATAATACTATGGCTTCTCGGCCTTTGACTAAGACCAAGTGTAGTTTTGGCATCCTTGTCATCAAGTCATGAGGTTACACTGAGGCTTAATTTGAAGCAATTTTTAAAGCGGCATCTAGACCTTTTGGCTAAGATGCAAATGAGATCAAGCCTTGGAGAAGATGCAATGCCTGCTCCAATCAGCTTGGATCATGTAGATCAAGCCCAAGACAGGAAGCAGCCAGCCTGTCTTGTCAGCTTGGATCTGGAATGTCTTACTTGTTGAGACTTTGAATTGGACTTTGATTGGATTGAATTGGATATAAACAAACAAAAACTATGGCTACAGAAATAAAAATCAAACCTGATATTATTATGCAATCGGTCCAGTTGCTAGAATCACCTAGAATCATAGAACCCTACAGTGCAGAAAGGGGCCATTCGGCCCATCGAGTCTGCACCGACCACAATCTCACCCAGGCCCTACCCCCACATATTTTACCCGCAATCCCTCTAACCTACGCATCTCAGGACACTAAGGGGCAATTTTCTTAGCATGGCCAATCAACCTTACCCGCACATCTTTGGACTGTGGGAGGAAACCGGAGCACCACGCAGCTCAGACACCATTACACAAACAAAATTGTGTTAATTCGCTTGGCAATCACAATAACAGGAAATTGTAATCAGTCAGCATTGGTACAACACTCTACCACTGACTATTATGTAACATTTTTCAAAGTAACCACATTGGTTTGGTCCAAGTACTGAATGATCTATAGCTTCTTTCAATACATTATCCAAAATTACATCTCAAGCTCACAAAATTAAGTATCTAAAGTTGTGGGTACTTTCTTTGTATACACATATGGATACCTACAATCACAAGAATTGTTACAGCACAGGAGGCCATTTGGCCCACTGGATTAGCCTCAGCTCTCTGAAGGAGTCATTTACCTAGTGCCACTCACCATAGCCCTGCCCATTCTTCCTTTTTAGATGATAATCTACTTCCTTCTTAATGCCTTGACTACTCGTCTCCATTACACTCAGACAGTGCATTCTCACTCCCAACCACTCACTGCATAAGAAGTTTCTCATGTCTCCTTTGTTTTTTTTGGCAATTATCTTAAATCTGTGCCCTCTTGTTCTTGAGCCTTCCGCCAAAGGGAAAGATTTTTCCATATTTACTTTGTCCAGATTCCTCACTATTTTGAAACTCTCCATCAAATTTTCTCAGCCTTCTTCCTTCAATCTCTTTACATAACCAAAGTTCCTCATTGTTGGAATTATCTTTCCTTTAAATTTATTACCGCACTTAACTTCATTAGTTAGCCGTGGAGGATACATTCTTTTCATAGAATCCCTACAGTGCAGAAAGAGACCATTCGGCCCATCGGGTTTGCACCGACAACAATCCCACCCAGGCCCTATCCCTGTAACCCCATATATTGACCCTGCTAATCCCCCTGACACTAATGGACAATTTAGCATGGCCAATCCACCTAACTCGCATATTTTTGGAGTGTGGTAGGAGACCGGTGCACCTGGAGGAAACCCATGCAGACACGGAGAAAATGTGCAAACTCCACACAGACAATGACCCAAGCCGGGAATTGAACCCGGGTCCCTGGCGCTGAGGCAGCAGTGCTAACCACTGTGCCGCCTCTCGTAGAGACTTTCTTTCTCAATGGATACATTGAAGAGCAGTCTATGCAAATTGGGGTTAAAACTAAGACAGTCACTCATAAATTCAATAAGGAATTTAGAAGAAACTTTATCCTGATAGTAGTTAGCATGTGCAACTATTCCATATGGTCATAAGTTGAGGCAAATAGCATGGATACATTTAAAGCCAAACTAGATAAGCCTACAAGGAAGAAAGACAAATAAGATATATTGGTGGGGTTAATTTCAAAGTAAGTAAAATACATTGATATGGACCTGTTGGGCTATTTTGGCACTAATGTCCCACATTTTGATATATTAATGTTCTGAAAAATGCATGTGCAATAATGTGTGCCCCCACCCACACCTTACTGCCTTTGTTTTTTTTAAAAAGACGATCAATGCCTGAAAAACAGCATTTCTCCCAGTTGCTCACCATTAGAGTTATAGTTGACATTGCTTGCTTTAGATTTAACCACTCATTTCATATATTCCATTAAGACCATTTGTCGTTTGAGGCGCTTACAAATAATTTGTTTCAGAATCTATTATCTATATTGTTACAGTTCTGAATTCAGTATTCATTCCTATAAGCAATCATGTATCAACCCAAGCCCCATAATTCCTATGTGTGTGTTTTTGCAGCCTATAAGCAGTTCAGATAACCATATTTTTTATTCCTTAATCCACTGCCAAATAAGATTTAACTGTCTGCTCAGGCCCTTTTGCAATTTAGAACTAATTTACTTAAATACATTTACTTTAAACCCAAAACCCTTTGATCTGCCAAATGGCACCTATTCTACATAAGATGCCATAAATTGTTATGCTCCCTTTTCTCTACTTACATCCACAGAAAAAATGCTGTTTCCATTCTCAGACCCATATTCTAATAATTCAAAAATTAATAACCCATTCGTTACACAAATAGTGTAACAGCAGCACAAAATCAGATTGAGGCATATTACACATAAATCTTTTCCAAACAAGTAGAAAACACAACATTGTCAGATAATATTATTCAGGCTAAAGCATCAAATTTACTTGCTTGATTTTTAACTACATAGAAGGAACAGATTATCAGTAAATTGCTGTACAGAAGTAATAGGAAAAGAAAACTTCCCAGATTATTGTTTGATGATGATATCATGGGTGCATTTCTACCCAGATAACTGAATTGCTGCCATGACATGGAAACAATCAAGACAAAAGAGCTTCAAGATAGGGAAAGTTGGCAATACATACACAACTTCACATGAGCCTTTGATACTCCAGATTTAACAGTCTTTTTACACAACTTTTCTTTGAAGAAACCCCAGATTTTGTTCTCAACAGCCATGTAATTGAAGTATTAATTCCTAGCATGCAGGCAGCAGATTTACTATGATCACAGTCATGCATGTCATTTGTGGCTTTGAGAAGGGAAGTCTCAGCACTCTGGGGAATTGGAGTCTGCAGCAGAGACAGATGAACTCAATCTTAGTGACAAAGAAATTCATGAGCTCCTTACATTTGAGAGAACAGAGGGTTCTGGGTATTCTGAGGTGTGTCCTTCTTTCTCGAACTCGGGCATGGGACTTGGTTCATAGACAAACTGTAGACATGCTGGGTTATCTGTTTTAACACTTGTTTATTCGGGTTACAACTAAAACATCAACAGGAATTCATCTTTAACAAGTTACATTACATTTCTGCAATTCCCTTTTTACAACTACAGATTCTAACCAACTCCAACTCTTCCCCTACCCAAGTCACAGTCCAGGGGATTCAATCGCCCACAGTATTCTCAGCCCTCGGAAAATATCCTGGAGATACAAGGCTTTCTTATGTATTTGGCAGGACATCTCATCTGCAGAATTGGACGACTCTTTGCTTCTCAGAAATGTTGACAGCTATGATGCTATAGTATAGGTTACAGGATGACTGGACAGAAACGATAACAAAGACTGATCTAAGAGAGAAGAGTGAAGAGTGGACCCATGGGCCCTCTGGGACTAGAAAAGAAGTTTAACAACACCAGGTTAAAGTCCAACAGGTTTATTTGGTAGCAAAAGCCACACAAGCTTTCGGAGCTGCATGCCCCTTCTTCAGGTGAGTGGCCACTCACCTGTCCCACTCACCTGAAGAAGGGGCTTGCAGCTCCGAAAGCTTGTGTGGCTTTTGCTACCAAATAAACCTGTTGGACTTTAACCTGGTGTTGTTAAACTTCTTACTGTGTTTACCCCAGTCCAACGCCGGCATCTCCACATCATGACTAGAAAAGAACTCAGGACACCGAGAACTAGTTGCTTTCTTAAAGCTCACAGAAATAAAGGTTCCAAAGAGGAATGATCAACAACTTATGGGAAGTTGGCTGCTACTGTATCAATAACTGAAAAAGCATTGAAGATGCGAGATTTCAATGTATCTGGATGTACCTGTAAGACTGTCAGAAGATGATTTCCCAATGGTATTTCAGGAAGACTGACTAGTTTCTTTAGCAGTAAGCAAAATAACTACGCTTCTAAGTATAGTTCTAAGGGAGGCAGTGGTGTACTGATATTGTCATTCGATGAGTAATCCAGAGACCCAAGATAATGCCCTGGGGAGCTGGGTTCAAATCCCACCATGGCAGATGGTGAAATTTGAATTCAATAAAAATCTGGAATTAAAAATCTAATTGTGACTATGAAACCATTGTCAACGGTCATAAAAGCCCATTTAGTTCATTAATGTCCTTTAGGGAAATAAATCTGTCGTATCTACCTAGTCTGGCCTATACGTGACTCCATAGAATCATAGAAACCCTACAGTGCAGAAAGAGGCCACGCGGCCCATCGGGTCTGCACCGACCACAATCCCACCCAGGCCCTACCCCCTTATCCCTACATATTTACCCACGAATCCCTCTAACCTACGCATCTCAGGCCACTAAGGGGCAATTTTTAGCATGGCCAATCAACCTAACCCGCACATCTTTGGACTTTAACAAAGAGGCTGTGCTGGAATCTTTGAATGGCATCAAGATAGATAAGTCGCCGGGTCCGGATGGGATGTACCCCAGGTTACTGTGGGAGGCGAGGGAAGAGATTGCAGAGCCTCTGGCGATGATCTTTGCGTCGTCGATGGAGACGGGAGAGGATTGGAGGATTGCGGATATGGTTCCTATTTTCAAGAAGGGGAATAGGGATAGCCCAGGAAATTACCGACCGGTGAGTCTAACCTCAGTGGTTGGTAAGCTGATGGAGAAGATCCTGAGGGACAAGATTTATGAGCATTTAGAGAGGTTTAGTATGCTCAAGAATACTCAGCATGGCTTTGTCACAGGCAGATCGTGCCTTACGAGCCTGGTGGAGTTCTTCGAAAATGTGACTAAACACATTGACGAAGGGAAAGCCGTGGATGTGGTTTATATGGATTTTAGCAAGGCGTTCGATAAGGTCCCCCATGCAAGGCTTCTCGAAAAAGTGAGAGGGCATGGGATCCAAGGGGCTGCTGCCCTGTGGATCCAAAACTGGCTTGCCCAAAGGAGGCAGAGAGTGTGTATAGATGGGTCTTTTTCTAATTGGAGGTCGGTCACCAGTGGTGTGCCCCAGGGATCTGTTCTGGGACCCTTGCTGTTTGTCATTTTCATAAATGACCTGGATGAGGAAGTGGAGGGATGGGTTGGTAAGTTTGCCGACGACACGAAGGTTGGTGGGGTTGTGGATAGTCTGGAGGGATGTCAGAAGTTACAGAGGGACGTAGATAGGATGCAAGACTGGGCGGAGAAGTGGCAGATGGACTTCAACCCAGATAAATGCGTAGTGGTCCATTTTGGCAGGTCGAATGGGATGAAGGAGTACAATATAAAGGGAAAGACTCTCAGTACGGTAGAGGATCAGAAGGACCTTGGGGTCCGGGTCCATAGGACTCTAAAATCGGCCCTGCAGGTGGAGGAGGTGGTTAAGAAGGTGTATGGTGTGCTGGCCTTTATCAATTGAGGGATTGAGTTTAGGAGTCCGGGGATAATGATGCAGCTATATAAGACCCTCGTCAGACCCCACTTGGAGTACTGTGCTCAGTTCTGGTCGCCTCATTACAGGAAGGATGTGGAAAAGATTGAAAGGGTACAGAGGAGATTTACAAGGATGTTGCCTGGATTGAGTGGCATGCCTTATGAGGATAGGCTGAGGGAGCGCAGTCTTTTCTCCTTGGAGAGACGTAGGATGAGAGGAGACCTAATAGAGGTGTATAAGATGTTGAGAGGCATAGATCGGGTGGACTCTGAGGCTTTTTCCCAGGGTGGAAATGGCTGCTACGAGAGGACACGGGTTTAAGGTGCTGGGGGGTAGGTACAGGGGAAATTTTTCACACAGAGGGTGGTGGGCGAGTGGAATCGGCTGCCGTCAGTGGTGGTGGAGGCAAACTCAATAGGGTCTTTTAAGAGACTCCTGGATGAGTACATGGGACTTAATAGGATGGAGGGTTATAGGTAGGTCTGAAAGGTAGGGATATGTTCGGCACAACTTGTGGGACCGAAGGGCCTGTTTTGTGCTGTAGTTTTCTATGTTTCTATGACTGTGGGAGGAAACCGGAGCACCCGGAGGAAACCCACGCAGACACGAGGAGAATGTGCAAACTCCACACAGACAGTGACCCAAGCCGGGAATCGAACCCAGGTTCCTGGAGCTGTGAAGCAGCAGTGCTAACCATTGTGCTACCGTGCCACCCACTCCAGATCCACAGCAATATATCTTTTAAATGCCCTCGTGAATGAGCAATAAATGCTCATGAATGAACACAGAAAAAAAATGAGGTGGCTCCATTATGGGAAATGGGAAGAATGATGAGAATATGGAGACAAAACAGCCTCATCTTCTGTAATGAGACATGAATCAACTCAGGAACAAAATTGCTGTACAGGATTCTGCAGCTTCAGAAGTGCTAAAGATTCTGCTGCAGCTTCTGTGCTGACCTCCAGCTCTGGAGGGAAAATGACTTTCAACTGGGACTGAAGTATGGGTGGCAACTGACTTTCACCCCTGGAAGTAGTAGCTTTTTAGCAGAGTGATCCAGAATGGACTCTGGCAAGGCATCCTCTGGAAGATTTTTCAAGAAGAATGGAAGATAAAATAAGCAATACATCAGTAAGCCAAGATCTGAATGTTGCTCAGCAACTAAAAGTGCAGATGTATCCTAAAGATAAGGTGTGTTCATCAATGGAAAAGACAAATCATCCTCTAGAACTTCAAGGTTCAAGCGATCACTCAGTACTGCCAAGGAATTCTTCCTTATCACTTTCTAGAAGAGCCAATTCAGGCCCAGCAGTTCTTCACAGGGATGGTTAACGTCTGCTGCAGTGCATTTTGTATCCACCACCTCTGGCCTTACGTTGAGTAACTGAGATTCATATCTTCAATCCCAGCCAGGAATTTAGTGGATAGTATCTCTGAAAGAAAGGAACTTACTGTTGATTGTTTAAACTTCCTCAGTTTCTGAAGGCTGAATTTCCACTGCTTTAAATAAAAAGGAAGATGATTGGTGTATTAAAGATAATGAGTTCAAATAGTAGGCATCATCTGTAGTTTTTCTAGGATTCCTAGAACTAAGCCAACATCGCTGCTCAATAAAGATCTACGTTGATCGTAAAGAAGTGAGAATCAAAGATCTGTCAACCCGTATACCAGAGTAATAATTGTGCCTTTGATTGGAAGGTCTGTGCTCCTGCAGTTTGTAATGAGCAGAGCCAGGAGGATAAAAGAGCACAACTGAGAACAGAGCTAGGAGGATAAAGGAATGAGAAGACTCAAGGCAGTGGAGCCAGGAGATCAAAGAGCAAGACTGAGAGTGGAGCCAGGAGGATAAAAGAGCATGAAAAAGAGCAAGACTGAGAGCGGAGCACTAGCTTAGGGTCTGGAGCTCCTGAGATGATGTAGGATTCAAAAGTGATGCGAGACAAGTGGAAGCAGCTGATTGGGCAAGTACGGTCAGGCAAGTATTTTTACCGCTTATCATTGCAAGGTTGATATTTTGTGGTCTAGAGTTTAAAGGGCTATATTCTGTAGTGACTAGGACCAGGGAAGAAGGGACCCAAAATAATTGATAGTATTTGATTAAGTATTTTCCACAAGTTTTAATTTGTGGTAAGTCATGGCAGGAGAACCCAAAGCCATGGTGTGCTCCTCCTGCTCTATGTGGGAAGCCTTGAACATGTCCAGGGCCAGTATGTGTGCAGCAGCTCCTGAGGACCTGGGTTTCAGAGCTGGAGCAGTGGCTAGGGACACTGTGAAGCACCCAAGAGGTGGAGAGTATTGTGGATAGCATGTATAGAAAGGTGGTCACAGCGCAGACTCAGACTCCAAAGGCAGGAAGGGAAACCAGGCAGAGCAAGAGAACTAGGCCTGCAAAACAGATGTACCATTTTGGATACTGTTGGGAGGGAATGGTGTCTCAGGGAAAGCAGCAACAACCGAATTTGTTGCACCACAATTGGCTTTGCTGCACAGGGGAAGAGTAAAATTTGTGGAAATGCAATTGTTACAGGGGATCCAAACGTAAGGGGGATTGATAGGTGTTTCTTTGCCCACAAACAAGACTCCAGAGTGGTGCATTTTCTCCCTGGTGCATGAGTTAAGGATGTCCGAGCGGCTGCAGGACATTCTGGAGGGGGGAGGGTGACAGCCAGTGGTCGTGGTACACACTAGTACAAACGACAAAAAAGGGATGATATTCTAAAAACAGAGTTAGGAAAAATAAGTTGAAATGTAGGATCTCAATAGGTAGTGAGCTTGGGATTACTATCAGTTCCACGTGCTAGTCAAAGCAGAAAGCGCAGAAATAGCAGGATATATTGGATGAATATGTGGCAGAAGAGATGGTGCCCCGGGGAAGGTTTGAGATTCCTGGGATATTGGGTCTGGTTATGGGAAGGCGAGGCCAGTACAAACCGGATGGGTTACACTTGGGCAGGATTGGAACCGATGTCCTGGGGGAGTATTTGTGAGTAGCTAGGGAGGGTTTAAACAAAAATGGCAGGGGGAGTCAGAGGACAGGGAAAACAAGGGCAAGAACAAAAGACAAAAAGGAGAATAAGAAGTGACAGGTAAAAGCAAATTACTGCGAATGCTGAAATCTGAAACCAAAAGAGAAAATACTGGAAAATCTCAGCAGGTCTGGCAGCATCTGTAATTTATATTCGTGATTTGGATGAGAATATAGGAGGCATGGTTAGTATGTTTACAGATGACACTAAGATTGGTGGCATAGTAGACAGTGAAGAAAGTTATCTCCAATTGCAACGGGATCTTGATCAATTGGGCCAGTGGGCTGACGAATGGCAGATGGAGTTTAATTTAGACAAATGCGAGGTGATGCATTTTGGTAGATTGAACTAGGCAGGACTTACTCAGTTAATGGTAGGGCATTGGGGAGAGTTACGGAACAAAGAGATCTTGGGGTACATGTTCATGGCTCCTTGAAAGTGGAGTCACAGGTGGACAGAGTGGTGAAGCAGGCATTTGGCATGCTTGGTTTCATCGGTCAGAACATTGAATACAGGAGTTGGGACGTCTTGTTGAAGTTATACAAGACATTGGTAAGGCCACACTTGGAATACTGTGTGCAATTCTGGTCACCCTATTATAGAAAGGATATTATTAAACTAGAAAAAGTGCAGAAAAGATTTACTAGGATGCTACCAGGGCTTGATGGATTGAGTTATAAAGAGAGATTGGATAGACTGGGACTTTTTTCTTTGGAGCGTAGGAGGCTGAGAGGCGATCTTATAGAGGTCTACAAAATAATGAGAGGCATAGATCAGATAGATAGTCATTATCTTTCCCCAAACATAGGGGAGTTTAAAACTAGAGGGCGTAGGTTTAAGGTGAGGGGGGAGAGATACAAAAGCGCCCAGAGGGGCAATTTTTTCACACAGAGGGTGGTGAGTGTCTGGAACAAGCTGCCAGAGGTAGTAGTAGAGGCGCGTACAATTTTGTCTTTTAAAAAGCATTTAGATAGTTACATGGGTACGATGGGCATAGAGGGATATGGGCCAAATGCAGGCAATTGGGATTAGCTTAGGGGTTTTTAAAAAATGGCGGCATGGACAAGTTGGGCCAAAGGGCCTGTTTCCATGCTGTAGACCTCTATGACTCTATGAGAGAAAAAGCTGACGTGCTAGGTAAAGAAATCAAGTGTCAGAATCAAACATGGCCAGTGAAAAATAATGGAAGAAGAAATGTTAAAAAGACAAGCCTTAAGGCTTTGTGCCTTAATGTGTAATGCATTTGCAATAAAGTGGAGGAATTAATCATGCAAATAGATGTAAACAGTATGATACAATAGGGATTATGGAGACATGGCTGCAGAGTGACCAGGGATGGGAATTGAACATCCAGTGATATTCAGTATTTGGGAAGGACAGACGAAAAGGAAAAGGTAGTGGGATTGCATTGCTGGTTAAAGAATTAATGCAATAATGAGGAACTATATTAGCTCCGACGAGGTGGAATCCGTATGTGTAGAGCTGAGAAACACCAAAGAGCAAAAAATGTGAGTGGGGGCTGTATATAAACCCCCAAACTGTAGTGATGTTGGGAATGGCATTAAACAAGAAATTAGAAATGCATGTGATAAAGAAATATCTGTAATTATGGGTGATTTTAATCTTCATTAGATTGGACAAATCAAATTAGTCACAATACCGTAGAGGAGAATTTCCTGGAGTGTATATGGGATGGTTTTCTGGACCAATATGTTGAGGAACCAACTAGAGAATGTGCCATCCTAGTCTGGGTATTGTGCAATGAGAAAGGAATAATTGCCAATCTAGTTGTGCAATCTAGCCATGCATAATGTGATGAATTCTGAGACCGGAGTCCTGAAACTAAATAAAGGAAACTATGACAGTATGGGGCACGAGTTGGCTATGATGGACTCTGAATTTTTTTTAAAGAGATGACTGTGGATGGGCAATGGCAAATACTCGAAGAGCATATCGGTGAACTGTAACAATTGTTTATTCCTGTCTAGCATAAAATTAAAAGAGAAAATTGCCAAACCATGGCTTACAAAGGAAATTAAATTTAGTATTAGATCCTAGGAAGAGGTGTACATGTTGGCAAAAAAAAAGCAGACCAGAGGGTTGGGAGCAGTTTAGAATTCAGCAAAGGAGGGCAAAGGGATTGATTAAAGAGGGAAAAATGGAGTATGAGTGTAAGCTTGAGGGGAACTTAAAAACTTACTGTAAAAGCTTCCATTGGTATGTGAAAAGATTGGTAAAGACATAGGTCCCTTACAATCAGAAACAGGGGAATTTATAATCGGGAGCAAAGAAATGGCTGACCAACTGAATACTTACTTTGGTTCTGTTTTCACAAAGGATGACACAAATAACATACCAGAAATGTTGGGGAATACAGGGTTTAAGTGAGAGAGAGGAACTGAAGGATATCAGTATTAGTAGGGAAATGGTATTAGAGAAATTATTGGGATTTAAGGCCGATAAATCCCAGGGCCTGATAATTTACATCCCAGAGTACTTTAGTGGGCCTAGAAATAGTGGATGCATTGATGGTGATCTTCCAAGATTCTATAGACTCTGAAACAGTTCCTACAGATTGGAGGGTAGCTAATGTAACCCCACTATTTAAAAATGGAGGTAAAGAGAAAGCAGGGAATTATAGACCAGTCAGCCTGACATCGATAGTGGGAAAGATGCTAGAGTCCATTATAAAAGTTTTAATAGCAGAGCACTTGAAAAACAGTGGCAAGATTGGACAGATTCAACATGGATTTACAAAAGGGAAATTATGATTGACAGATCTATTGGAATTCTTTGAAGATGGATGTAACTATTGAGGGGGAGTCAGTGATTGTGGTTTATTTAGACTTTCAGAAGACTCTCGACAATGTCCCACGTAAGTGATTAGCGTGTAAAATTAAAGAGCATAGGATTAGAGGTAGTGTACTAAGATGGATAGAAAACTGGTTGGCAGACATGAAATAACGAGTAGGGATAAATTGGCCTTTTTTCAAATGACAGGCAGTGACTAGTGGGGTATCACAGAGGTCAGTGTTAGGACCCCAGCTTTTCATAATATATAGTAATGTTTAGATAAGATAACTAAATGTATTATCTCCAAATTTGCAGATGACACAAAGCTGGGTGGAAAGGGCAGCACAGTGGCACAGTGGCAAGCACTACTGCCTCAGTGCCAGGGTCCCAGGTTTGATTCTCAGCTTGGGTCACTGTCTGTGCAGAGTTTGCACGTTCTCCCCGTGTCTGCGTCAGTTTCCTCTGGGTGCTCCGGTTTCCTCCCACAGTCCGAATAGATGTGCTGGTTAGGTGCATGCTAAATTCTCCATCAGTGTACCCGAACAGGCACCGGAGTGTGGCGACTAAGGGATTTTCACAGTAACTTCATTGTGGTGTTAATATAAGCCTACTTGTGACAATACTAAACAAACTTAAAAACTTAAAAAAACTTAAACTGAATGCACAGATGCTTCAGTGTGATTTGGACAAGTGAAGTGAGTGGGGAAATGCATGGCAGATGCAGTATAATGTGGATAAATGTGAGGTTATGCACTTTGGTAGCAAAAATTGGAAGGCAGATCATCTGAATGGCTATATTGAATGTGCAATGAGACCTGGGTGTCCTCATACACCAGTCAATGAAAGCAAGTATGCAGGTGCAGCAGGTGGTAAAGGCAAATGGTATGTTGGTCTTCATAGAGAGAAGATTTAAGTACAGGAATAGGGATGTCTTGATGTAATTATACACAGCCTTGGTGAGACCACACCTGGAATATTATGTGCAGTTTTGGTCTCCTTAACTGAGGAAGGATGTCCTTGCTATAGAGGGAGTGCAGCGAAGGTTTACGAGACTGATTCCTGGGATGGCAGGACTGATACGCGAGGAAAGATCGAGTCAGTTAGGAGTTTAAAAGAATGAGGGGGATCTCATAGAAACCTATAAAATTCTAACAGGACAAGACAGGGTGTGAGTAGGAAGGATGTTCCTGATGGCAGACGAGTCCAGAACCAGGGGTCACAGTTTAGGGATACAGGGTAAACAATTTAGGACTGAGATAAGGAGAAATTTCTTCACCCAGAGTGTGTGGAATGAACTACCACAGAGGCCAAACACTGTGTTTTCAAGAAGGAGTTAGGTACTGGTCTGGGGTAAAGGGATCAGAGGATCTGGGTGGGGTGGAGGGCACGGTGGGGGGGGGGGGGGGCGGAGCAGGAGCAGGTCAATGAATTGGATGATCAGCAATGATTATAATGAATGGTTTATAGGGCCAAATGGCCTACTCCTGCTCCTATGTCTCGAAAATAAAGGATCCGCAGCTGTAGCCAGTCAAAGTCATCTGCTAAAATGTTAACAGCAGGGCCAAGATCAATTTTAAAAGTAATATCAAAGCCTTGAATTTGGACTGAGTCTGGAATAAGACCATATAGTTTCCCCAGGAACTCTAATTTTGTCTTTTTCTTTCCATATCTTGGATGGAATGTGTTCCATAAATGCTTTCGTGTCTTTGGCTTTGATTAAAATTGTTAGATTTGCAAAAATGCTTGAAATGTCCAGTTTTGCCACACTGGAAGCATACCTTCAGTCTTGATATCTATGCTGGCTTTTCTGCCCGACTTATGTGTGGGGAGGTCATTGTCCCTGGGCCTACAACTCAACAGAACCATGTCGACATATAGCCTGATTTGGCACTCGAGTTCAACCGTGTTGTGAACTGAACAGCTTGCTCAATAACGGGATTCTGTGGTGGGATGAAACATGTCAAAGCATGGTCTCAAAGACAATGTCGGGCTCCTCAACTCCACATCTTTGGAAACATTGTCTGCTACTATATCTACTGCATAAAGAAACAAACAAATTTGAAACTTTTGCTCCCTTTCATGAAGTCCTGATGCTGCTTGGTAATAGAAAAAAATTCTTGCATGCAGTCGGAGTTTCTCAAAGAGCCCCCGTGAAAGAGCACGCGTGAATAGCACAAGTTGAAATGTAGACTAAAATCACCAACAATGAGAATTCACTCAATGCAAAGGCTGAGAGAAAAAAATCAGTATATGTACTCTGAGAAACTGATGTGCTGCTTGATTGGGCAGTAGAGAATAAGCATTTTAAATGAGGGGAGTGGATATACTCAAAAGGAAGAAAATACCCCAGCGGAGGTAGGGAATTGCCCAAGGTGTGACTCGATGATAAGATAACTGCCAACGCGGCAGTTTGGGCAGGACATGCAGTGGAAGAACAGCCAAAGAGGCTTCATTTAGAAACCTTAACATTCCTCAGTGCAGAAAGAGGCCACCCAGCCCATCAAGTCTATATCGACTCTCCGAAGAGCATCCTACCCAGGCCCTCCACCTTATTCTGTAACCCCACACAGTATGGCCAATCCACTTAACCTACAATTCTTTGGACACTAAGGGGTAACTTAGTAATGCTAAAAAAAGCATAATCTCTCAGCAAGGCTCATAGATAGTAAGGGTCTTTTCACAAATGTACAGACATTTAGAGAAGGATGTGGAAGGCGCCATCAGGGCTGATGCGCTGCCAGAGTTTACAGGCTCAAAAGTGGAGAGTCCAGTGAGGTACGAAGGATGTAGGATAGGACAGACTTTTTAATCTATTAGCAAAGAAAGGGTTATGGGTGGTAGGCAGGCAGGAAAGTGGAATTAAGCTAATTAGATCAGCCATGATCTTATGGTGGACCAGGCTCAAGTGGTCAAATGACCTACTCCTATTTCTTATGTTCTACTAAAAGGTTACGCTCCAGAGGGCAGTAGGTTACTACTTGCAAAGCAGCAGCAATGAGTGTTTCAGTGAGCACTTTGGAAGAGAGGAACAGAGGGAGCTGTTGGCTTATCCAAGCGGGAACTATTCTGTAATTACACACAAGTAGAAAGGTTGACAAGGAGGTGGGTAGGGTGCAGAATATGAGAACAGATTAATAAATGAAGGAGTGATGATAGGAGAGAAGAGCCTAGAAGAGGTGGAGAGAAACAAAAAGGTGGGAGAAAAACAACAGGAAATAAGAATGATGGGCTTGAGAATTGATAAATTTATAGCAACCAGTAGTAAAGAAATCATAAATTACATTTCGATGATACATGTAAACAGCGTAAATAGAAGCACAAAATTACAAAGAGATATTAATAGATTGATTAGTTGAATAGGAAAAACAATGGCAAATCGACTTCAATGTGAGATCATCCATGTTGGGCCTAAAAAGGTTAAATCAGTGTACCTTTTAATCAGTCTAAAGCTAGAAAGTGCAGGTCCAGTGACTTAAGGTTTAAGTACACAGATCATTAAAATGCCATGGATACATACAAAAAAAAAATCAAAAATTATTGGGCTTTATATCTAGAAGCCTAAAAACGAAGTGATAACTAAGCCATCACCATCCAAAGTCCTACTAGACCACATTTGAAATACCATGCTCAGCTCTGAGCACCATATTTTCAGAATGATATATTGGAGGTAATGTAGTGTAGCTTTATCAGAATACCCAATTGCAAGGGCTAAATTACAAGGACATGTTACACAGGAACTTTATTCTCTGGAATTTGGACGGTTAAGGGATAACTTAGTTGAAGTTTAGATGGAAAGGCCCAGTAGCAGTGGTTAGCACTGCTGCTTCACAGCTCCAGAGACCCGGGTTCGATTCCCGGCTCGGGTCACTGTCTGTGTGGAGTTTGCACATTCTCCTCGTGTCTGCGTGTCTCCGGGTGCTCCGGTTTCCTCCCACAGTCCAAAGATGTGCGGGTTAGGTTGATTGGCTATGCTAAAATTGCCCTTAGTGTCCTGGGATGTGTAGGTTAGAGGGATTAGTGGGTAAATATTTAGGGATATGGGGGTAGGGCCTAGGTGGGATTGTGGTCGGTGCAGACTTGATGGGCCGAATGGCCTCTTTCTGTGCTGTAGGGATTCTAAGATTTCTAAAGGGACTATTTCCACTGGTTGAGGGTTTTAGCCTAGAAGTTTAAGCCAGATCTTTCAGAAAAGATACAAGGAAAGAATCTCAAATTGTACATAGTGATAGAAATCATCAGTTGATACTTGGTGAACTGTTAATTAAATCTGAGACTGTTAAATCTTTTACAATCCAAAGGGATACAGGGCAAAGGTGAATTAAGTGACAAACATGTTCAAGTGGCTAAATGACCCACTTCTGTTTCTATGTTGTTATTTCTGTAATGACTTTCACAACTATATGACATTATAAAGCCAATTAAATACTTTTGAATGATAATCACTATTCTAATATATGCAAATATAGCAGCCACTTGTCACACACCATTACCGCACAGACAACAGTTTAGTGACATTGGTCCTGATTACCAAGCCCTCACCTCAGACATTTTATCTTCCCTACTGCAAACATACCAGAGAATAGCCACAAGCCAGCCAGTATCAAACCTGCAAACATACGTCAGCTCTAACTAAACCTGCAATTAGTAGGAACTCCTCGTCAGATGCTAACTCATCATGTCAGCCTTAGTGCTTTTAAAAAAAATCATAGGATCAAGCATCGGGGGCAGTACGGTGGCACAGTGGTTAGCACTGCTGCCTCATAGCTCCAGGAACCCGGGTTCAATTCCCGGCTTGGGTCACTGCCTGTGTGGAGTTTGCACATTCTCCCAGTGTCTGCGTGTGTTTCCTTTGGGTGCTCCGGTTTCTTCCCACAGTCCAAAGATGTGCTGGCTAGGTGTATTGGCTATTCTAAATTCTCCCTCAGTGTACCCGAACAGGCGCCGGAGTGTGGCAAATAGGGGATTTTCACAATAACTTCATTGCGGTATTAATGTAAGCCTACTTGTGACTAATAAATAAACTTTAATTTTTAACAATATCTATTCTTATCAGCTTGGATCTTGTATGTTTTTTTTGCAGGGACCATGAATTGGATCCAATTTGAATTGATTTTTGGAATGGTAGATCCACCAGCTGGGTTTACAGTTGGGTATAACAACATTGACACACAGTCTCTAGGTGTTACCTGCCAGTGGCTAAAGAACATGAAAGCACAGGAACAGGCCCTTCAACCCACCAATTCTGTGCCGGCACAGATGCCTCTCTAATCTACTGTTTCCTGAAGTTTCCCCATTAGTGATACAACAGACATGTTTGCACTTTTGGCGTGGAGGATTGCAGATTCATCGTGCTAACAAATCAAATGCCCCAACAAGTCCTATTTGCTCAGTTTTATTGCCTTAACAATCACAATCATAATTTTTTCCCCCAATCCAGGCCCTCACTTGAGAAAAATTAGGGAAGTTCGAGCACGTCCAAAAGACGTGTTGGTTAGATGCATTGACCATGCTAAATTCTCCCTCAGTGCACCCGAGCAGGTGCCGGAGTGTGGCGACTAGGGGATTTTCACAGTAGTTGTGTGAATGTAAGCCTACTTTTGACACGAATAAATGGAACTTTAAACTTCATCCCTCCGGCAACTTCAGCCACAATTTTCGGCGCTGGGCTCGGATTCGTGCATTTCACTTTCCGAAACTTAGCGCTATTCGCAATGATGTAACAACATAAAGGGAAAGGTGGACGAGCACCTACCCGCCGCTGGTCTGGAAGAGCAAGAGAACACGGGCCGCCAGCTCCAGGCACCAGCTGTGCACCGGGGGCCGCACGCGACAGCAGCCACCAACCGCCATTCACGCGCATTACGCTCACGTGATACGATTTGGCCGTTGTCAACTGACAGCGTCGCGTCGCCGCGCCCTTTTCTTGTGGTCACATGATCTCATCCGTTCCTCCGTCAAAATAACATAAGAGAAAAAAAAATCTCCATAAATAACTCGACACAAGTCAACCCCAGTAAACGATGTTTCACTGTGGCAAACTGGAGTTGGGGGGGTGCACGAACAATGGCGTGGGAAGTGGCTGTTAAAATTGGTTGTTACCCGGAAGGAATGAGCAAGGGACCGGGTTGGTAAGGGACCGTATTTATTGGTGCACTAGCAGTGCCAGGAAGGTGGGCGCATGCGTGGACCTTGTCATGGTTGTGGCGGCGGTGGCGTGTGCTAAATCGGCGCGCGTTCTCAGGAACGCTTTGCTGCTGAAAGGTCGCACCGGGCATGTGGCGGGGAAGGTGCGTGCGGCTAACACCGGGGCAACGGCCCCCGGGCATCAGCAGTATTGCTTACAGCTGGTCAGGTGAGTGCGAGGGTAGCCGCTGTCCCCACTAACATAGCTACAGTTACCATTGCCCTGATGTCCCTCCCTCCTTACTGCGGTAACACCCACCCCACAGCTTGACTCAAGGTGTACGTTTGTACCCGAGCTTTGTTACTCACTGGCAGAAATTCATGATTCATTGTCCAAACGACTGCCATCTACCGATTGTATGTTTAAGCTCAACCCACCGTACACTTGAAACAGGCCTCCCGGGTGATTTCAAACCACAAATTGTCAGCATTGTATCACACAGCTTGGTATGGCTCCTGCTCTGCCCAAGACTGCAAGAAAGTACAAAAGGTTGTGAATGTAGCCCAATCCATCATGCAAACCAGCCTCTCATCCATTGACTCTGTCTACATTTCCCGCTGCCTCGGCAAAGCAGCCAGCATAATTACGGACCCCACGCACCCCGGACACACTCTCTTCCATTGGTGAAAAAGATACAAAAGTCTGAGGTCATGTACCAACTGACTCAAGAACAGCTTCTTCCCTGCTGCCATCAGACTTTTGAATGGGCCGACCATATGTTAAGCTGATCTTTCTCTGCATCCTTCCTGTGACTGCAACACTATTATTCACCCTCTCCTTTTATTCCCTATGTACTCTATGAACGGTATGCTTTGTCTGAATACTTTTCACTGTATCCCAGCACATGTGATAATGAATCAAATCATTCAACCCACTGATAAATATCTGTTCCCACCCCTGCAGTGGAAATAGCCTTGATATTGATTTGGTTTATTATTGTCACATGTACTAGTATACAGTCAAAAATATTGTTTCTTGCGTGCTATACAGACAAAGCATACCATTCATGGAGAAGGAAACCAGAGAGTGGAATGTAATGTTACAGTCATAGATGTAGGTGGTAGAGAAAGATCAATTTAATGCAAGGTAGGTCCATTCAAAATTTTGATGGCAGCAGGAAGAAGCTGTTCTTGACTCGGTTGGTATGTGGCCTCAGACTTTTGTAGCTTTTTTCCTGGTGGAAGAAGGTGGAAGAGAGAATGGGGTGCGTGGGGTCCTTAATTATGCTGGCTGCTTTGCCGAGGCAGTGGGAAGTGTAGACAGAGTCAATGGATGGGAGGCTGGTTTGCGCGATGGATTGAGCTACATTCACAACCTTTTTTTGTAGTTTCTTGCAGTCTTGGACAGAGCAGGAGCTGTGATACAACCAGAAAGAATGTTTTCTTTGGTGCATTTGTAAAAGTTGGTGAGAGTTGTAGTGGACATGCCAAATTGCATTAGTCTTCTGAGAAAGTTGAGGTGTTGATATATGTGATAATCGTAGCATCTTTACTCTTTTACATCCTTGCTTTATACACCTGATGTGTACCTCTTAACATAAGAACAAGGAGCAGGATTAGAACATACAGCCCCACAACACTGCTCTGTCATTCAGTACAATAGCCGTATTCCACCTTCCTGCCAATTCCCCATATCCCTTGATTCCCTAAGAAGCCAAAAATTGATCTGCCTCGACCTTGAATATACATAACAATAGAGCATCCACAACCCTTTTTCATAATTACTTTAAATCTTACCAAGTTATGGTCACTATCACCAAAATGCTCCCCCACTGACATCTCTACCACTTGCTGGCTTCATTCCCTAAAATTAGGGAAATCATCCCTCTCTTGTAGGACTTTCTACGTGTTGACTGAAAAAGGTCTCCTGGGTGCACTTTAAGAATTCTGCCCCTCCTAAGACTTTCGAACTTTGCCTGTGTGGAAGTTGTATTGGGCAGGACAGAAAATTCAGCGGACCATTCAGACTTATTGGTAGTGGTAATGTTGCTGGACTAATACCCCAGAGACTCTGGGGATCTAGGTTTGATTCCTACCGTGGCAGATGGTGAAATTTGTATTTAAGAAAAGTCTGGAATTAAAAGTCTAATGATGATCATGAAACCATTGTCGATTGCTGGAAAAACCCATCTGGTTGACTACTGTCCTTTAGGGAAGAAAATCTGCAGTCCTTCGGTCACTCCAGATCCACAGAAATGTGGTTGACTCTTAAATGGCCCAGCAAGTCACTCTGTTCAATGGCAATTAGGGATGGGTAATAAATGCTTGCCCAGCCAGCAATGCCCAAATCCCATGAATAAATATATTGAAATCCTGATGGCATTTTCTCATCCTAAGGCATAACATGTGCTTTTTAAATCCTGAGCAGAATTTCAATTTGAATGTTTGTTAGAATTTTCTAGCCTATGATTTTATTAAATTGAATTCACACCATGTTGGAATACAGTGTGAATTGATTCTTACTTTGTACTATGACACAAATAACCTGATGGATGAAAATAGTTTTCAATTTTTTATATATTTTGTCAGCAAATTCATATCAGTAGAATTGACTGTATAGACAAATTTTAGGCCTTCAAGTATCCTGCTATGCTTGTTTTGGTGTTGTCAGTATTTATATTCTGGCTAAAATAAGCCAAATCTATAATTACCAGTCTGTGCTCTTTTTCCACATAGAAAAAGAGATTATGAAGGTTTCCTATCCTCTCTGCTGCTTCCTCCAGAATTTCGCAGCCCAGTGTTTGCGTTAAGAGCTTTCAATGTGGAGTTGGCTCAGGTGAGTTTTTTCATAGATCCTTTGCCAGTATGTTAATTTTAAATTAATAATTCTCAGTTCACGGTAGTGTTACGTGAATAGAAAAGTTGTCTCATCAGACTTTTAAACTTAAATTAACTGCAGTTTGTGTCTCCAGACAATATGAAATGCAAGTTTTTTTTAAGTGATTATTGTGCATGAAGTTAAAAACATTATAACAATTACTATAATTCATGTATTATTGGCTGCAATGCGCTTTGGGTTGTCTGTGATCATGCAAGGCATTTTATAAATTTTTTTTTCTTTCCTCCTTTAATATGGAACAGGAGGGAATGTGTTGTAGAAAGGCATGAGTATATTATTAGCAGATCTTCTGTCACGTTGCTGATGGTGAAACAGAATAATATGCAATATTGAAGGGGTCAGCTTTAAGAAGTCACTGTGGGCATACTCACCACGAAGAGAAGTGACTAGGAGAAAAGCTTGCAGAGAAGATGGAGCAGATCTATGAATCTGAAGTCATGGGTTACAATGTTGGTTGGGTCCTGAGATCTGAGCTATTTCAGCCCATCACAATACCATCAGGGGAAATTAATTGAGTGGGTGATGTTTCAGTAGCTGCATCCAGAGGATGTAAACTTGAAATCCTTTCTCATAGCAAGTTCCACTCATTACCGTTAAGCGATACCTTAATTTTTAAAATTCTCATTGCTGTTTTTAAATCCCCCCCCCCTGCCTTATGGCCTCACCCCTCTCTCTATCTCTGTCATCTCCAACCTACAACCTTCTGAACCATCTGCACTCTTCTAATTCAAGCCATTGAGCACCCCTATTTTAATCGCTTCTCCATTGTTAGCCTTGCCTTAGCTGCCAGGGCTTAGGCTCTGGAATAAATCACCTTATACCTCTCCAACTCCCCGCTCCTCTTTCCTCCTCTTAAGTGCTCCTTAAAGTCTAGCTCTTTGACCAAGCTTGTCGCCTCTGCGGTAAAATTGTATTAAGTGACTGTGTCAAATTTTGCTTTATCATACAATTGTAAATTACCTTGGGACACTTTATTACATAAGCTAGCAGGAGTAGACCATATGGTCTGCTATGCAATACAATCATGGCTGACCTTGGGCTTCATCTCCACTTTTCCTCCTGCTCCCCATATCCCTTGATTCCCTGAGAGACCAAAAATCTGTCTATCTCTGATACAATAATGAAGCATCTACAAGCTTGTGAAATACAGAATTCCAAAGATTCCTAATCCTTTGAGTGAAGAAATTTCTACTTATTACAGTCCTAAATGATCATCTCCATCTCCTTGTCCTCAAACTGCTCTTCCATATTTGAGATTCCCCAAACATGGAAAACAACTTCTCTGTATCTAACCTGTCAAACCCCTTCAGAATCTTGAATGTTTCAACAAGATCATTCTTCTCATTCTTCAAAACTCTAGGGAATATAGGCCCAGCTTCTCACCATTAGGACAACCCCCTCATCCCAGGGCCTAATCTAGTGAACCTTCTCTGTACCGACTCCAATGCAAGTATATCCTTGTTTAAGTATAGAGACCAAAATGGCACACAGTATGCCAGGTATGGTCCCATCAAAATCCTGTAAAGCTACACTACATACGTACTTGGGGGAGTTCAGTAGATTGTAAGATGCCCCATTTATTGCACAAAATAACATTAAAATTGGATTAAGAACATTGTTAAAAGAAGGGAGTAAATAATTGCCCAGATTTTGCAGGCAGTGACAACACTTGCCACCTGGAGAAAGTAATCCATAAAGATATAGTGATCTCTGCATTAATTTATTTCTGGTGCCAGCATTATTTATTTATTTAAACCAAAGAACTGCACCCTGCACAAAACAATTTCTTTTTTCTTGGTTTCCTTTTTTATAAGGTGCAAGATTTAGTATCCCAGAAAACAATAGGTCTGATGAGGATGCAGTTTTGGAGGCAACTGATCGAAGATATTTACAGTGATAACCCTCCTCACCAACCCATTGCCATAGAACTGTGGAAGGTAAATCAGCTTTAAAAAATCTATGCTCTTCATGCATCTTCATCTTTATAAATTTATAATGTGGAGGTCGTGTAGGTCAAGGTTCATGTAAAAGTTTTCTTACAAAATTTCTGTGGTAGAGATTTTGGAGACGGTTGTTCTGAAAATTAACAAATTAAAAATATTAATTGAGGCATTACTGCCACAACAAAGTGTCAGTTATCAATATGCATCAATTAATATTCTGTTTGAATTTTGGTTTCACTCATTTTCTCTTTGTCTGTAAATACTGAAACTCTTCTCTTTTTCGGGTACCAGTTGCCCTCTGGTACCTTATCCAATTGCCTTTATCAACTTATGAACCTAAAGAGTGGCAGAAAATTGCACAGCAGAAAGTACTGCAGCTGAGTGTGATTCTATTCTTGGATATTCATATACACGTGCTTCCAGCAGGAATCACTGGATAGGGATCCAGAGTGGAAACCCAAGATTTTTAAACCACTATTTTCTCTAAGTTGGACACTTGAGTCCAGTTGCATTCTGCCACCCAAACAATGATCTGTTAATAGTATAGGTTGTCTTTCTGAGTTTATATGACATGGCTACTCACTAGATAAACTTGAACCTGCTAAACTAATGGGAATTCCCTAATTTGACTTGTTACAAATATTAGGTTTTATTATACTGTTTGTTTTGGAGTTAAATGAAGGGGGAAGGTCATGTCACCTGTCTGACATCAGTGTTACAACGGGCATGGATAACCTGGCTGTTAAACCTCAGAATGTTTAACTGGGAAGAAGGTGTGAGGTGTTTATACTTGGAGAAAATAGCAGCAACATCTGTGTTTACAGTGGTTAGACTGGTCGTCTTTCAAGTCCCCAGAAGGTATTCAGAAAGTCAAGTTATAAGCAGTTATGCTTTAAGTTGTCCATTTAATTCCAAGATAAAATAAAGTTGGGGCCTAAAGAATAGCTAATCGGCATTTCTATCTGATGCAAGGCCCATGTAATTCATGTTGCCACGGGGATGGGCAATGAGGGGGGAAGGGTTTCGAAGACATCCCTGAAACTTGCAAACCAGTTAGAAATGGAGGAGGCATAAAAAAGTTGTTAAATCCTGTGCATAAGAAGTGAATTAGTATCAGCAGTGATGTGGCCATTAACCAAAAGCACTTTACAATCGTATCATTTAGTTTTCCTGTGTCTCCTATTCACTGAATTACAAGCTTCTGATCTTTTTTACTGAAGGCAGGAAAGTTTGAAAATCCAGTACAAATCTGGTTGCAAGATTTAAGGTGCTCTCCCTGTTATTATTGAGAAAAGTAATAGTCCTAGTACCAATTCCTGAAGAACTCCACTGTGCCTTCTTCCAGGCTGAAAGACAAGCATTTACCAATACTTTGTCACTCAGCTGACTTTGTATCCATCCTGCCACTTCCCTTTTATCCCCAGGGCTTTAACTTAATAAAAGTTTTTAAAGGTTTTAGCCTGGTCAAAATGTAATTGGTTTGGCAGATTTGCAATCGGTATGTAAGCAGCTTTGGAAAAAATAATCAATCTTGTGCATTCATCTACATTGCATAGAGTGCTTTAGGAAAGTTTAAATGAGCAAACAATTATCTTTTAAAATTTGAGTTAATGTTTTGAGTCCATGTGACTCTTCAGATCTGAAGAAGTCCGATGGATTCGATGTTAATTCTGTTTTCTCTACCTACAGATGCTGCCAGACCAGCTGAGCTTTTCCAGTATTTTCTGTTTTTGTTTCAGAATGCAGCATCCATGCTATTTTGCTTTTATCTTTTTTAATTGTTGTGAAATTCTATTGTCTTTTACTAGGCAGTAAGAAAGCACAAGCTGACTAAGCGATGGTTTCTGAGAATTATTGATGAGCGGGTATGTATACTTGTTATTTAAGAACTTTGAGGCCAAGTTAACCCATTATTCTGACACTAAACCGTTGAGGGCCAAAGCAGAAACCCCAAGGTCAGGATAATGGCAGTGCCCAGCCATTTTCCTTACCAGCCAGGGACTACATTCACTTCCGAGTCCCTGGCGTGGTCATCATGACTGGTTTCCATTTTTGAAAACCAGTAACGATTCCCACCGGTGTAATGACATGCTGTTTGGTGGTCAAAGGGGAGGAGGATCTCATTCTGAGATCTCCCCAGTGCAAAGTCTGTTATGGCTCTCTTGCGTGAGTTAGCAGCCATAACGGGATTTGCACAATGAACAGGGCCAGAAAATCACCCCCGTTGCGTACAATAATGAAATCAAATTTGGCTGCAGATTGTTTTAGGTTGCAGTCAACGTTGTTAATGTAAATTGTTTTTGATTTATTATTGTCACATTAATTGGTACACTGTACTCTGTCTCATTGAGATCCGACCCCTACGGTGGTGTCACTGGCAAACTTGAAAATGGAGTTGGAGCGGAAATTGGCCACACAGACATAAGTGTATAAGGAGTATAGTGAGGGACTGAGGACACAGCCTTGCAGGGCACTGGTGTTGAGGATAATCGTGGAGGAGGTGTTGTTGCCTCTCCTTGCTGATTGCGGTCTGTAGGTTACGATCTAGGGTGAGGTAGCCAATTGGATACAAAATTGGCTTGTGACTGAAGACAGTTTTATTTATTAGTGTCACAAGTAGGTTTACATTAACACGGCAATGTAGTTACTGTGAAAATTACCTAGTCGCCACACTCCGGCGCCGTGGGTACACTTGAGGGAGAATTTAGCGTGGCCAGTGCACCTAACCAGCATTTGTTTTTGGACTGTGGGAGGAAACCGGAGCACCCAGAGCAAACCCACGCAGACACTGGGAGAACGTGCCAACTCCACACAGACAGTGACCCAAGCTGGGAATTAAACCCAGGCTCCTGTGCTGTGAGGCATCAGTGCTAAGCACTGCCACCATGCTGCCGAGGGTGGTTGTAGAGAGTTTTTTTTTCAAACTGGAGGCCTGTGACCAGCAGTGTGCCTCAGGGATCAGTGCTGGGCTCACTATTATTTGTCATTTATATTAATGATTTGAATGAGAACTTAGGAGGCATGGTTAGTAAGTTTGCAGATGAGACCAAGATTGGTGGCATAGTGGACAGTGAAGAAAGTTATCCAGGATTGCAATGGGATCTTGATTGAATGGCAGATGGAGTTTAATTTGGATAAATGTGAGGTGATACATTTTGGTAGATTGAACCAGGGCAAGACTTAATTAATGGTAGGGTGTTAGGAGAGAGTTATAGAACAGAGGTCTCGGGTTACAGGTTCATAGTTCCTTGAAAGTAGAGTCACAGATGGATAGGGTGGTGAAGAAGGCATTTGGCATGTTTGGTTTCATCGGTCAGAACATTGAATACAGGAGTTGGGGCGTCTTGTTGAAGTTGTACAAGACATTGGTAAGGCCACGCTTGGAATACTGTGTGCAATTCTGGTCACCCTATTATAGAAAGGATATTATTAAACTAGAAAGAGTACAGAAAAGATTTACTAGGATGCTACCGGGACTTGATTGTTTGAGTTATAAGGAGAGACTGGATAGACTGGGACTTTTTTCTCTGGAGCGTAGGAGGCTGAGGGATGATCTTATAGAGGTCTATAAAATAATGAGGGGCATAGATCAGCTAGATAGTCAATATCTTTTCCCAAAGGTAGGGGAGTCTAAAACTAGAGGGCATAGGTTTAAGGTGAGAGGGGAGAGATACAAAAGGGTTCAGAGGGCCAATTTTTTCACACTCATGGTGGTGAATGTCTGGAACAAGCTGCCAGGGGTAGTAGTAGAGGTGGGTACAATTTTGTGTTTTTAAAAAGCATATAGACAGTTGCAGGATAACATTGGTATACAGGGATATGGGTCAAATGCAGGCAATTAGGACTAACTTGATGATTAAAAACTGGGCAGCATGGACAAGTTGAGCCGAAGGGCCTGTTTCCATGCTGTAAACCTCTATGACTCTTAAGTCTAGGAGCCAGTCACAGAGGGAGGAGCTGAGCCCTAGGCCACGGAGTTTGGAGATGAGTTTTATAGGGATAATGGTGTTGAAGATGAGCTGTAGTTAATAAATAGAAGTCTGACATAAGTGTCTTTGTTATCCAGGTATTCCAGGGGTTGAGTGTAGGGCCAGGGAGATGGCATCTGCTGTGGACCTGTTGTGGCGATAGGTGAGCTGTAGTGGATTCTGGCAATCTAGGAGACTAGAGTTGATGCATGCCATGACTAACCTTTCGAAGCACTTCCTAATGACGGATGCCAGAGCCACTGAGCGTTTGTCATTAAGGCACGCTGCCTGGTTGTTAGCTCTGCTGTTAAACACGTGATTTTAATATGAAGATTCTAAAATTTGGGCCAGTACTGAAAGGGATATTCTTCTGAATCTGTACTTGGGCACTCTATTGATGCATTGTGAGGGAGCTTTACTTTTGCATCTAAAGAATTTAGGTAATCAACAGAGGTGTGTTCCATTCCCTTGTTCAATAAAGCTTTACCTTTGGACATTAAGGGATGCAATTTAGCATGACCAATCATTGTAGAAATATATAGCACCATTATCCATTTTGTACATTATGCAATGGAATAATATGTTTAATTTTGCAGCAGTGTACTTTTTTTAGAAAAGCCAGAATCGTCCAACTTAAGACCATTCCAATATAATGAATTTCAGGAAAAGAATTTGAATGAGAATGTGTATAGAAATATCCAGGAGCTAGAATCTTATGCAGAGAATGCTCAGTCGTCATTCATCTACCTCGTATTAGAAGTATTGGGTAAGAAATTTTTATTAACCTTTTTTTTTGAAAGAAATGAAGTGTAGACTTTTAAACTGAGCCAGTTGGAATTCTAGATATAGTACCTTTACCTTTCAAATGTTTTCAAATCAAAATAAGAGTTTTTAGCAGCCTGATGGTATTTATAGCTAACTGCTTCATCTTTACAAACACAAGTCAGAGTACAGTTTTCGGCTTTACAAGCTAGAACTTTTCGGCTGTTCATGCGGCGCGATCTTCTGGTCCCACCAATAGTGTACCTCTACCATGAGTTTCCTGACGGTGAAAGTGCATTCAGTGGGAATGTTGACAATGGCACAACCAAAAGATCCAACTGCTGGCAAATGGCGGGTCACCTTCACCACTGCAAGACATACAATGAGTTGTGCAGAAAGTCTCGCTCAAATTGTGTGAAGAATGTCATTATAATAGAGGGTTTAGCACATATTCACTATAATGATGTATGGTATGTGGAAATACAATAAAGTGAACAGTGGGACTGTATTTTTGTTTGAGAAATTTATGGGATTTTCAAACGAGACATTTAAAATTCTGAAAGGTTGAAACAGTGGTCAGAAATGGACTGTTTTCACTGGTTGAGGGAACTGCAATACATTGACATAAATATAATATTCAATATGAGAACTAGGACAGGGAAGGTAGTTTTTTTTAAAAAACCGAATGTAGTGGGGCTGTGGATTGTACTGCCAAAGTTAACAATTTTAAAGCATAGATGGTGTCAACATTTAGGCTAGATATGTGAAATATTTGCACAGGACAGGTGTGTGGAATTGGGTTTTCTGCTTCCATGGAGGATAAACATTGTTGTGGACTAACATGGCCAAGCAGCCTAAGTTGTAAATTCTAGATAATTCTTTCTACTTATTCCATCCCCTTTCCATTTACTCTCTGGCTGGATCAGACTGCCCTTGGTTGGTCTGCTCAAAACTGAGCTAAGCTTTAAATCCATCACCTGAAACCACTTGTATCTGCTCCTCAAAATTACCTGTCTCATTCCCTACTTCAACTCTTCGAGCAATTGAAACCTGGCTTTGTCACTCCACTCTTGGGTACTCCAACTTTGCTTGTCAGTCTTTCGACACCTAACAAACTGCAACTTAATTTGAACTCTGCTATATGTATTCTGCCCTGCAATAAGTTCTACTTATCCATCATCACTGATTTGGTCTTTTATAAATCTTTTTTGTTTTTACTCTCTTGTGCACATGCTTGCACTGTTACTTGCACACTCACTCTTTTGGATTCCTATTTTTGTTACCTATTAGCAAAACACCTTGATGTTTTTACACAAAAATCTGCCCTGCCACTTTTCCTTTCTTCTCTGCTACGTCTCCAAGAAATTAATCAGCTGTAGAAATGAAGAGTTAAGTATTTTGAGGAATGTAACAGTTTTACCCAAAGATGAGGTCATCGTCATTCTTGGGTCTGTGCTAGATCAGAATTTTGCAGTTGACCTGGTGCAAGTTGGCCAGCTTTCCAACATTGAGATTGTTCAGGTTCAATGATAAAAGATGCTTTTTTTTCCTCCGTCTGCTGTGTTACACTAAATGGAAATAATGAACATTTACAATTGATGATCAAAACAATAGAGTTAACTAAAAGTCAAAATTTACTTTCCCAGTGGGTATTGGGGAACTTTTTTTTTAAAAAAAACAATTCTAAATCATCTTCCTTATAACTTATAGTTCAGAACACTTGAATGAATACGATTTTGAATTTATATGGCATCTTTAACGTAGAAACTATTCTCAAGTGCTTTACAGAAATGTAGTCAGACATAAATCACTCTATTCATAAAATGAGATATTATGAAAGAGTATTAAAACCTTGGTCAAAGACATGGGTTTTGAGGATGGTTTGAAGGAAAAAGGGAAATGCTAAGAACTAGCTTTGAGAAGGCAATTTCAGATCCTAGGACCTAGACATTTGAAAGTACAGCCAACAATGGTGGGACAAAGAAAGTGGGGCTGCACAAGGAGCCACATTAGAGGTGCGCACCATTATAGGCCTGGATAAGATTACAGGGCTCGAGAGGATCAAGATCATGAAGGGATTTGAACCCTAAGATGAAATTTTTAAAGTTGAGGCATTGGGAAGTTGGGAGCCACCCCTGGCCAGTGAACACGGTTGATTGATGAGCAGGATGTGGTACTGGATAGGACGAGGCATCTGAGTTTTGCATGAGCCGAAATTTATAGTGAATGGGAATCTGGCTGGGAAAGCTTTGGAATAACTGTGTCTGGTGGTGGCAAAAGCTTGGAAGAGAATTTCAGTTGCAGCTGAGCTGAGACAGTCAAGGAGGTATAATTCACCATCTCTTTTATGTCCTGCTTGCATCTTGGTAGCTAACTGTTCTAGGGATACTTATTAATCTGGGTTCCTAATTCCTAATCTTATTCATATTTGGTTCTTATTTTTTTTAAACAGGTGTAAAGGATATCCACGCGGATCATGCAGCCAGTCATATCGGGAAAGCTCAAGGAATAGTGACATGTCTACGTGCAACTCCTTATCATTGTATGCGACGAAAAGTTTACCTCCCAGTGGACATTTGTATGCTGGTAATTTTAAATTATGCATTTCACTTTCTGAAAAATATTCGTCATCAAAGTACTTAAAACAGGAATAGAGCTTTGTGTTTAGAAGGTGGTGCAAATTTTGTTTTTCCTCGATTCTTTTTCTTGTGTGGAATAATTAAAAACTTATGAAAGTTGAGTACTGAGGGAGGTTTTTTTTTTGTCTTCAGCCTATTTCTGCTTCTTTATATACCTGAAAATAGCATAGACTTGCTGCAGAATTTTAACATAGTGCATTACATGCTGCAGGACCCAAGTTTTGAATTCACTCCAGGGATGGAAAACTTCTTTTTTCTGGCTATAAGAACCCAAAATTAAATTATGTGCATGTCATCTTAACGTTATTGCTAAACATAATCTATTTGACACACTTCATTATTAGCAAGGCCATGCTGTACAAGCTACATTCAGAAAATTAACAACGTTGATACAGTAGGTGTTGTTCTGAGGCTGAGGTATCAGAAATTTAATTTTCCATTTGACTGTTTCATACCTAGAATGGACATGCTTGAAGTTGACAGTGGGCTATTGCATGATATGTGAATGTTTGGATTTTTGGCAGGTTTCAAAGGAAAGAGACATGAGCAGAAGTCTTTACTGGTTTTGCTTTGTGTCTTAACTGAGGTGGTATAAACTGGCCAAATTAATTTCTGTAAAGTCTTGTCACAAAATGTCTTGATTTGGAAGTGAAGATGCCATGGGCACCTTGCTCAAACATTCTGATTTGCAGTTAATCTTTTTTCTGAGAGTAGTTAAAATTGTGGATTGCTGTGAAACAGTGGGAAAATATTTAAGGATTTGTTTGGTGTTTTGAGGGGAAAAATGATCATAGACTTTATTTTTATTTGCAGACTGAGACATGCTGGACTTTTAGTTCCATTCATTTTTTTTAAACCACTAAAATACAAGTCTGATTCATATTGAATGCTATGTACTGAACTTAGCTGACATGGTTTAATTTTGGAATATAAGTAGTTGCATTTAAAATTTTACAGGGATGTTTCATACTCAGAAATATGAAGCATTTGAAAAATGAATTGTTTTAGGTTCCCTTCTAGGGACTAAAGATTGAAGAGAGTTTTCAAGTGTTACAATGCCAGTTAATGGGTATAACTGGATGGGAAGATCCTAGAATGGAATCTGGCTCACAAGACTGGGCAGCAGGGTGACAGTGGCTAGCATTGCTGCCTCTCAGCACCAGGGACCCCAGCTTGATTCCTGGCTTGGGTCACTGTCTATGCAGAACCTGCATGTTCTTCCACGTCTATGGGTTTCCTCTGGATGCTCTAGTTTCCTCCCACAGTCTGAAAGACATGCTGGTTAGGTGCATTGGCCATGCTAAATTCTCCCTCCGTTTAACTCAACAAGCGCCAAAGTGTGGTGACTAGGGGATTTTCCACAGTAACCTCATTGCAGTATTAATGTAAGCCTACCTGTGACACTAATAAATAAACTCTAACTTTTTTACTTTTTAATCAAACATTAAGGAACAGAGTCACAGGGCCACTAATTAGTTTTAACAACAAGGGAAAAGCCTTTTATTAAACATGAAAAATGGATTATAGTACAACATTCCTTTACTCCTCTTTAAGCTTAACAATCATATACAGTTTTTAATATCAATATGGATGACAGAGTACAGTGGTCTTGTTAGCATACAAATTTAGTGTTTGCAGATTTCTCCTCCAAATCCCCCAGACAATTGTCATATGAGAGTTTCCAACTCTATTTCTAAAATACGGTTTAAAGTCTCTTGTAGCAATACATTCACTTAGCCGTTTACACAAAATCCACACCATATTTTCCAAAATGACCAGAGCTTCCGCTCCACTTTCGGCAGTAAATCTGTGCCAGGCTTTCATATCAACCCCTTTAGGTTTTCATTGTCTCACCTGCTGTTCACTATGACACAAATTTTGATATCCAGCCAATACTTTCTTCCCAATTTTGTTCACCGGTAGTATTAAGACATTCCAAACTTTAGGACTACTTTAAAGAACATTTTTCTAGCATTCTCACCAATTCCTGTAACTCTGTAACTTGAAATGAACAATACCCTCTTCTACTCCCAGATCTTTCTCGTTCCTTTAACTCCAGACCTTCCAGAAACTTTGCTTAATTTCTCTGTTTCCTTAGCCAGCTGCTCTTTAGATCTCTGTAGGAGTTTTACCAACACCAGGTTAAAGTCCAATAGGTTTATTTGGTAGCAAATGCCATTAGCTTTCAGAGCGCTGCTCCTTCGTCAGATGGAGTGGAAATCTGCTCTCAAACAGGGCATACAGAGACACACAATCAAGTTACAGAATACTGATTAGAATGCAAATTTCTACAGCCAACCAGGTCTTAAAGATACAGACAATGTGAGTGGAGGGAGCATTAAGCACAGGTTAAAGAGATGTGTATTGTCTCCAGACAGGACAGCCAGTGAGATTCTGCAAGTCCAGGAGGCAAGCTCTGGGGGTTACTGATAGTGTGACATAAACCCAACATCCCGGTTTAGGCCGTCCTCATGTGTGCGGAACTTGGCTATGCTAAGTAAGAAGGAGCAGCGCTCCGAAAGCTAATGGCATTTGCTACCAAATAAACCTGTTGGATTTTAACCTGGTGTTGTTAAAACTCTTACTGTTTTTACCCCAGTCCAACGCCGGCATCTCCACATCATGACTACCTTTAGATCTCAGGCAGTGGCTGTCTTAACCATTACTCCATTGTATGATTTTTCTTGTAGCAAAGCTGAAAGAGCTGATCCCTCTTAAACTTCTCCTAGCAGAGTTTAGAGAGAGCTGTTCACTGCTCCATGACTTGTCAACTAAATAAAGAAATTTGTTTAATTTACCTTACTGGGCCCCTAGTTTCGAAGTAGCGACATTTATTCTTCATGCCGTAGATCTCCTGACCTTAATAGAATCTTAGCTGGGATTGAAACTAAATCCCACATATACAGCATGAAGTCTAACTATAGGTTTCTTTCAGGCTCAGAAACATTAAATTAAAAAGAGGGATCAGCTGATTCAGCTTTGTTACAAGAAAAATCATACAATGGAGTAATGGTTAAGACAGCCACTGCCTGAGATCTAAAGGTCGACCTTATTTCTAATATTTACCCAGAGAAATATAAATCCCATAAACCTTTAGTTCCCTAACACCGACATCTTACAAATCTTTGCAAGCACATCTTCAAAGTTAGAACACAGCGATTATAAAATTGAATATCAATAGAGTAGAGAGAGTGGGTAGCAAGTAGTAATCCAGAGTTTTAAAAATAAAACTAGGATGTATGGCTGCAGAAATCAATGGTGGGAGAGTGTGAATGCTCGACACAGCTATAGGTGATGGATGTGTGGGATATTGAGAGACAAGACTCGTTCCATGGAAAAGGGCCTTGTATTTATATATAGTACCTTTCATATTCACTGGATGTCCCAGAGTGCTTCACATTTGAAGTGTTGCCACTTTTGCAGTGTAGGAAATATAGCAGTCACTTGTGCACAGATACCCACAAACAGCAATGTGATAATGACAAGATGAGTTTTTTTTTGTGATGTTGATCAGTGTACTGGGAATAACCCTTCTGCTCTTTTTCAAAGTAGTGCTAAGGGCTGTTTACATTCATCTGAGAAGGCAGACAGGGCCTTGGTTTGATGTCTCATTTCAAAAACAACACTTCTGACATTGCAGCACTCCCTCAGTACTGCAATGGAGTGTCAGCCTCCATTTTTATGCTCAAATCCTGGATTGGGATTTGAACCCACAACCATTGTGAAAGTGTTATCGACTGAACCGTGGCTGACAATTTGACAAATTAATCCGAAACATAATTTTTGATAGTAGCTGTGAATATTCTATGCAGTGTAGTTGCTATAAAATGAATTTTGTATTCAAATACACGTAGTTTGATTATAACACTAGATGGCAGTAATATCAAATACTGGCAGTTTAGCAAATTAGAATTGATTTTAATCCATTCTAAATTTAAATCCATTTTCTCCAAGTAAAAGGTTACAGTTTTTTTAACAATGATTGTTTTATGGAGGAATGAATCTGTTTTTCAGTGGGCCACAAGTAAAGGCACCCAAATGCTAGGGAGAATTAAAGGAGGTGACACTGAATCGTGGCCAATGTCATACAGGATTTTTTTCACAAAGTTTAGCCAGGCAACCCCATTGATGTGATTTGATGGAAACCAGAGTGAAGGAACTTGAATAGAGAGCATCAGGAATGATGGCCATTTGGTTAGAAATCAACATCATACTGTAAATTCTAGGTGTATTTATTTGTGTAGCATTGGAATTTGAATCAGAGAGATTTTGTACAATATGATATAAATTTGAATGTAGAAAAGTGTTAATACAGCTCTTCCCTATGAGTAACAAAGTATTTCCAATTTGTAACATGGTGCTTTGTGATATTAGTGAACAATTACTAAATTTACTCCACTTTCATTTGCAGTGAATTGGATTAAGTGAAATTTATTTACTGTTTTTATCCTTTTTTAGCATGGTGTATCACAAGAAGATTTTATTCGAGGAAATCATGAAAAGAATCTGCGAGATGTGATATTTGATGTAGCAAGTCAAGCGCATGTTCATCTTGAACATGTATGTATTTCTGATTTTAACAACATTAGAAGTACTTCTCTAACTCTTTCACTCTACTTTATTTCCTCCCTATTCCTGGCTCTGAGATGCTCTATTCTTGCCACCTGAGTCTTTCTGGCTCTGTCACCTGACTGTATAATATGTCCCTATTATGACTGCAGCAGATGTTAATCGCTGAGCAAGCCAAATCCCAGAGGGAAACTTAACTTTATGGATCATGACTCTCTTTTTTGTGTTCTGAAAATGAGAAGAAACCATACTTATTCAAGCAGCAAAGATTTTTAAAATTAGAAGTAAAAGATATATTAACAAAGCGAAAAGAAAACTTAAGCAAACAAGATTGCAGTTACACAATTAAAATTGTTTTATAAAGAATGCCCCAAAAGACTTTACTTGGTCAGACCTACAAGCAAACAGCTTCCAGGCAGGGCTCCATTACAGATATATAACTATAAAAATCTGTAAGGTAAAATTGCTGTAGTAAAGGTATGGTATACCTTTACTATACACCATACCGGTTCTCAAACTCTGCTGTGAAAATTCAGAAAGAGAACTGCTTTCCACATCCCAAGACTTTGCTGGCTTGACTGGCTGATTTTCCAGCACAGAGCTGTTTCCAGGATGTCTTTCCCCAACACAGCCAACCTAACTCAGCTCAATATCATTCCTTAAGTATTATTTTTCCCTTTCATCCTCAATTCCATTGCCCTCAGCCTCGTTTTACTTTTTCCAAAATGTAAAGCATCATGTCTTCGTATTGCCCTCACTTTTGAGTCAAATAAAATTTAATAACCTTTCCTTGTTTACTTAAACAGTTGGAATCTGTGAAAGCCTTTTACTGTCCTTTGAAAAGGACAGTAAAAGGGGGAAAAAATGAGTCCCTGTCTATCTCCTAATGCAAATTTCTAAACTTTTAAAAACCACTTGGCCGGGGCAGGATTCTCCATTCTCATCCATGGCCGTCTTGCCAGCAAGAATGGAGAATTTGGCGCTTGGCCAAAGCTCCATCCACTGGAGGGGCACCGGAGAACCCCAACCACGGATGAGGTTGGAGGCTTTCAGTGGCAGAGCTGCATTACAAATGCATGCATTTAGCAGCTCTACTCCTTTTCATCCATCAATTCTCCAGACACGCTGTCTCTCCTTTCCTCAGCTTAATAAAATCATTTACACATACACAGACTTCTTTACAGAATAACAGAATATTTCCCAAAAATATTTTTAAAATCTATTCTCAAAGTCCTTCACTTGTGTTTGACTGGCATACAGATTTTTGTTCTTCCTTCCCATTTCTTTATTGCTTTCTTTCTGTACTTTTCTCAATCATTTTGTTTCTTCAACTCTCACTGTTTTAAAATATACTGAACTTGCTATTACTGAAAGATGAAATATAAATATCGACTATTTTTTCCCCCTAGGCCAGATCATTCTGTAAAAATGTCCCCTCCAAGGCCTACCCAGCTTTTTTGCAAACGGTAAGATGTTTTTAAGTTAATTGCTCTTTGAATAAAAGATTCACCCTGGTACTACAGGTACACAATACCAATTTTTATAGGTAGTGGATAATCAGAGGCTTTTTCCCAGGGTGGAAGTGTCAATTACAAGGGGGCACAGGTTCAAGGTGAGGGGGAAAGTTTAAGGGAGAAGTGCAGGGGAAGTTTTTCACGCAGAGTGGTGGGTGCCTGGAGCGCGCTGCCAGAAGATGTGGTAGAAGCAGGCACATTAATAACATTTAGCAGGCATCTGGATGGATGCATGAATAGGGAGGGAATGGAGTGATATGGACCAAGTAAGAGAAGAAGGTTTTTTAGTTAGGGCATCATAAACGGCACAGGATTGGAGGGCTGAAGGGCTGTACTTTTCTTTGTTCTTTAATTCCACTCTTTGTTCTTTTATTTCAACTTTGCATCAGTTTTTAATTTTTAACACTTACTAAACTTGTTTACTTTATAGGTTGTTCTTGATGACTATTTGGACAGAATTCGTAAAGTGGATTTTGATGTATTTCATCCCAGTCTACAGAAGAGGAATACAATGCTTCCTTTCTACTTGTATATACGTTCTTGGAGGAAAATCTATTAATATAAAATTGGTTTTGCAATTTCAGAGTTTTAACTGTGGTGGTCACTCTAAAACAAACATGTAAATGTTCAATTTTGGAGACTGATTCTATTGTAGACTAGCCTGTTGACTTTTTTAACCTCCCATCACCTGTGCTGAAATTCAAATCAGATTGATGGAATGGCTCCACTTCTTCTGTGTCTTCCTCAAGATCCCACAAGAAAGAAGTTTAGGACCTTAAACTCTCCAGTTGCTACTGAAAGGCCACAACATACAATTCAGTATCGGTTTATCTTAAAATGATAATGTTATACTTAGAACATAGAACATTACAGTGCAGTACAGGCCCTTCGGCCCTCAATGTTGCGCCAACCAGTGAAACCAATCTAAAGCTCATCTAACCTACACTATTCCAATATCATCCATATGTTTATCCAATGACCATTTAAATGCCCTTAATGTTGGCGAGTCCACTGCTGCTGCAGGCAGGGCATTCCACGCCCTTGCTAGTCTGAGTAAAGAACCTACCTCTGACATCTGTCCTATATCTATCATCCCTCAATTTAAAGCTATGTCCCCTCGTGCTAGCTATCACCATCTGAGGAAAAAGGCTCTCGCTATCCACCCTATCTAATCCTCTGATCATCTTGTATGCCTCTATTAAATCACCTCTTAACCACCTTCTCTCTAATGAAAACAACCTCCAGTCCCTCAGCCTTTCCTCATAAGACCTTCCCACATACCAGGCAACATCCGAGTAAATCTCCTCTGCACCCTTTCCAATGCTTCCACATCCTTCCTATAATGCAGCGACCAGAACTGTACGCAATACTCCAAGTGCGGCCGCACCAGAGTTTTGTACAGCTGCAACATGACCTGGCTCTGAAACTCAATCCCTCTACCAACAAAAGCTAACACTCCGTACGCCTTCTTAACAACCCTATCAACCTGGGTGCCAACTTTCAGGGTCTATGCACATGGACACCGAGATCTCTCTGTTCATCCACACTACCAAGTATCTTACCATTAGCTCTGTAATCGTGTTATTCCTTCCAAAGTGAATCACCTCACTTTTCCGCATTGAACTCCATTTGCCACCTCTCAGTCCAGCACTGCAGCTTATCTATGTCCCTCTGTAACCTGCAACAACCTTCCGCACTGTCCACAACTCCACCGACTTTAGTGTCGTCCACAAATTTACTAACCCATCCTTCCACGCCCTCATCCAGGTCATTTATAAAAATGACAAACAGCAGTGGCCCCAGAACAGATCCTTGCGGTACACCACTAGTAACTGAACTCCAGGATGAACATTTCCCATCAAACACCACCCTCCTTTCCTCTACATCTCTGGAACTTTTCGGAGGCCTATAGAAAACTCCCAACAGGGTGACCTCTCCTTTCCTGTTTCTAACCTCAGCCCATACTACCTCAGTAGACAAGTCCTCATCAAACATCCTTTCTGCCACCGTAATACTGTCCTTTACTAACAATGCCACACCTCCACCTCTTTTACCACCTTCCCTGCTCTTACTGAAACATCTAAACCCCGGAACCTGCAACAACCATTCCTGTCCCTGCTCTATCCATGTCTCCGAGATGGCTACAACATCGAAGTCCCAGGTACCAACCCATGCTGCAAGTTCACCCACCTTATTCCAGATGCTCCTGGCATTGAAGTATGCACACTTCAAATTGACACTTCATACTGAGCGATCATAAGGATAGTTTAGTGTTAGAAATTGGGGGGGAAAAATACAGACAAATATAAAGGTGACAATGACACAAATTAGATTTTCAGCAGCAATTGAGATGAGGTGGGCCAGAACCGAGCAATGTAGCAGAGGTGGAGATTAGCATTCTTGGTGATAGTGGGAATTTGTGTTTGGAAGCTTACTTCAGCTTTATGTTGTGGCCTTTCAGTAGGAATGATAGAATTGATGATCCTTAACTCCTTTCTTGTGCCATCCTCAGGTAGACACAGAAGCAGATCCACTCCATCAGTCTGACTTAAAGGGTTGGGAGATAAATAACTGAAATTTGTGAATTAGCATTATTTATTCAAGTACCTGAATTTTTTCTGTCTCCCCTTCAAGTGAGTTCTTCTGGAGCTATAATGGAGTAATTCAGTTTAAGAGTAGATTCTTTGAGATATCTTGGCCCAGTTTCCCTCTATATTCCTTCACCCACAATTGTGTTTCTTTTCATTTAAGTTGTTGATCGGATGACTTGCTTTGAATTGTATTGGATATTTTTTATGTCTAATTTTGTTACCTTCTGATAAATTTTATTCAGTAGTATGCTACCTGTGCCATTGATTATTCACATGTATATTACTAGGCAATCATGGCTTAGAGTTGTGCTTTTTCTAAGTGTAATTTACCCAGAATTGGCCAAACTAGTGCAAAAGTCCCAGATTTCGAGCACAAATTTAAAGTAAAGTTTGTTTATTAGTCACAAAGTAAGGCTTACATTAACACCACAATGAAGTTACTGTGAAAATCCCCTAGTTGCCACACTACGGCACCTATTCGGGTCAATGCACCTAACTAGCACGGCTTTCGGAGGAAGCTGAAGCACCTGGAGGAAACCCACGCAGACACAGCGAGAATGTGCAAACTCCACACAGACAGTGACTGAGGCCGGAATTGAACCTGGGTCCCTGGCGCTGTGAGGCAGCAGTGCTAACCACTGCCACTGTGCTGCCGCATAATTCGAATCATAGAATCCCTAAAGTACAGAAGGAAGCCATTTGGCCCATTGAGTCTGTACCAACCACAATCCCACACATGTACCCTGCTTATCCCCCTGACACTAGGATCAATTTAGCATAGCCAATCAACCTAACCTGCATATCTTTGGACTGTGGGAGGAAACCGGAGCACCTGGAGGAAACCCACGCAGACACGGGTGGGGGGGGAATGTGCAAACTCCACACACTGACTGAGGCCGGAATTGAACCTAGGTCCCTGGCGCTGTGAGGCAGCAGTGCATACACCGTGCCATCCAAAATTGTGTTTTTGTGAACTTTGCTACTTCAAAATTCATTGTTAGATGCTGGCCCCATCCATAAACTGGCTGTGTCCCCAATTCAAAGTAATCACCATTGCAAATTTCCATTAATTATGTCTGTTTGCACTCCTTTGTGGAGGCTCTTTAAAATTATACTGGCTTTTTGGGTATGAAGACACTAGGAAAGTTTTAAAAGCTTTTGATTGTAACTCTTTGAATGTACTAAAATTGACTACTGTACACCAATATAACTAGTGAACGGTTGTGTATAGTCTTAAGTTATTTTAAGTTTAAGTAAGGTTACTCATAAGTGGATTGCACTGATTAAAAATGCTTATTTTTGTGTTAAATCTTCAGCTGTAATAATCAAACTTGTATTTATAATTTGTCACTCTTGTATATATCAAAGAATACTTTTTAAAGCAAAACCATTGCACAGTTGCCTTGGTTTTTGGTAGACTTCACAGTATGCGATACACAAACAAGTTTGAGTGGAATCTTGAAGAAAAGCACTTCTCAACATGGTGTCCAAAATGGCACCTGAGTGCCAGTTTATGCTCAAAGTGCAGACTCTACCCTTTATTTAGGTCTTAACAATTTCCCATGGGCGGCATGGTGGCACAGTGGTTAGCATTGCTGCCTCACAGCTTCAGGGACCCAAGTTCAATTCTGGCCTTGGGTGACTGTGGAGTTTGTGTGTTCTCCCTGTGTCTGTGTGGGTTTCCTCCGTGTGCTCTGGTTTCCTCCCACAGTCCAAAGATGTACAGATTATGTGCATTGGATGTGCTAAATTGCTCCTTGATGTGTAGGTTAGATGGATTAGCCATGGGAAATGTGTAAGGTTATGGGGATAGGGTGGGTGAGGGCCTGGTAAAAAAACTCAGTCATTGCTGACTTGATGGGCTGAATGGCCTCTTCTGCACTGTAGGGATTCTATAATTCTTCTATGAAATCTACCCTGTCAAGTCTCCTCAATCTCGTGTATCAATGAGATCACATCTCACTCTTCTAAATTCTACAAATTTTGCCGACTCTACTCAACCTTCCATCGTAGGACAGCCCCCCTCGTACTAGAAATCAGTTTACTGAACCTTTACTGTCTGAGGCAAATATAGCTTTCCTTTTGAGAAGGAGACCGAAACTGCACAATACTCCAGGTGTGGTGTGAGCAAAGCCTTCTCCAGTTGTAACAACTTCCTTACTGTTTCATTCCAGCCCCCTTGCAATAAAGGACAATATGTCTTTTGCCTTTGTAATTGCATTCTGTATATGTATAATGTGTTTCTGTGCCCATAAGAGGATACCTAAATCTCTCTGAATAGCATTTAAAAGTTTCTCACCACTTTAAAAAAAATATTTTCTATTCTTCTTACCGAAGTGAAGAGCATTACATTTCACCACATCTGTCATGTTATTGTTCATAACCCTTTTTGGCCTCTTTGTTTTCCTCACAGCTTACTGTCTCTGTGGTCATAAAGGTGGGTCAGTGGCTGGGAGTGCTGTAGTGGATAAGTACTCTAGATTTCCCAAAACCTGTCTACCAGGTGCAAGTCAGGAGAGTGTTGGAATACTTTGCACTTGCCTCGATGAGTGCAGGTCCAACAACATTCAAGAAGCTCAATACCATCCAGCTTAAAGTTGCCTGCTTCATGATACTCCAGGCACCATGTTAAACACTCATACCCTACACCATCAGAACACAGTGGTAACCATCTACACGACATACTGCAGCAACACATCAAGGTTCCTTCAACAGCATCTCCTATGTCCATGACCACTACCATATAGAAGGACATCAGAAATAACAGCAACTTGTATTTATATAATGGCTTTATCATTATGAAATGTCATGGTGTGCTTCACTTGAACATTATAAAACAAAGTATGACACAGCTGCATGAGGAGATGGTCTTGAGAGATTGTTTGGTCAAATAGGTTTTAAGGATTGTCTTCAAGGAGGAACGTGACGTCAAGAGGTGAATTGGTGTAGGGAAAGTATGCTGGAGCTTGTGGTCTAGGCAACTGAAAGGACAGCCACTAATGTAGGAGCAATTAAAACTAGGGAATCAAGGCCAGAATTAAATGAGTGCAGATATCTTAGAAGTTGCGAGGCTTGTAGAGATTAGAGAATGGTGAGGCCTTGGATGGATTTGAAAACAAAAATGAGAATTTTAAACTTTGGCTCCTGGTCAAGTAATACCTAATCTAGGTTACCAAGCACAGGTATTGGAGGGAAGTGGAAGATGCTGCAAATTAATACACGGGTAACCCAGCTTTGGATGACCACCAGTTACAGAGACGCATGGGAATATCATCTGCAAGTATCCTTCCATGCTACACACCATCCTAACTTGGAACTATCTCACCATTCGCTGTCATTGGATCGTAGACCTGCAACTCCCTTCTAAACAGCACTGTGGGTGTTCTTACCTAGATGACTATTGACGTTTAAGAAGGTGGCTCACAGAAATTAGCCCTTTGGGGCTTAAGGGATATGGGGAGAAGAGGGGATCAGGATATTGAATTTGATGATCAGCCATGATCACAGTGATTGGCCTTTTCCTGCTTCTCGTTTCTATGTTTCCAGGACCAATCCCAATAACCCCATGTTTTTACTCTGCTAGTCCATCTGACACTAAGGGGCAATTGAACATAGCCAATCAACCTAACCCGCACATCTTTGAACTGTAGGTGGAAATTCACGTAGACATGCAAACTCCACACATTTGCAGTGTGCCCAACTTGAAAATGTTCTATTTAATGCTGCTCTCTCCTTACTGTCCAATAACCAATTCACTATGCGTGCCAGTAACAAACCATACCCGCAGGAGCTCTTATATAATGACATTTTATGCAGCATCCTGTCAAATACCTTTTGGAAATCCATATATAATCCTGGTTTCCCTTTATCTATCCTATTTGTTATTTCTTTAACAATCAATTTGTTAGACACAATTTCCGTTTCGTGAAACAATGTTTACTCTTCCTAATCATGCGATTTTTTAAGAAAATGCCTTGTCAACACTTAATAATAGATTTCAGCATTTCCTGATAACTGATGTCAGACTAACAGGCCTTTAGTTTTGTTGTCTTTCTCCCTCTCTTCGGTAGCAGTTCTAGATTCACTGTCTTCTAATCCACTGACACCATTCGATTTGATTTGATTTATTATTATCACAAGTATTAGCATACAGTGAAAGTATTGTTTCTTGAGCGCTATACAGAGCGCACCATTCATAGAGAAGGAAACGAGAGAGTGCAGAATGTAGTGTTACAGTCATAGCTAGGGTGTAGAGAAAGATCAACTTAAGGCAAGGCAAGTCCATTCAAAAGTCTGACAGCAGTAGGGAAGAAGCTGTTCTTGAGTCGGTTGGTACATGACCTCAGACTTTTGTATCTTTTTCCTGACGGAAGAAGGTGGATGAGAGGATGCGGAGGTCCTTAATTATGCCGGCTGCTTTGCCGAGGCAGTGGGAAGTGTAGACAGAGTCAATGGATGGGAGGCTAGCTTGCGTGATGGATTGGGCTACACTCATGACCTTTTGTAGTTCCTTGCGGTCTTGGGCAGAGCAGGAGCCATACTAAGCAGTGATACAACCAGAAAAAATGCTTTCTATGGTGCATCTGTAAAGGTTGGTGAGAGTCATAGCTGACATGCCAAATTTCCTTAGTCTTCTGAAAAAGTAGAGGGGTATGTTCTCCTTTACGCTTCCTGAAGTTGATGACAATCTCCTTCATTTTGTTGACATTGAGGGAGAGATTATTGTTGCCGCACCAGTTCACCAGATTCTCTATCTCATTCCTGTACTCTGTCTCGTCATTGTTTGAGATCCAACCCACTACGGTGGTATCGTCAGCAAACTTGAAAATCGAATTGGAGGGGAATTTGGCCACACGGTTATAGGTGTATAAGGAGTATAGTATGGTGGTTGAGAACACAGCCTTGTGGACACTGGTGTTGAGGATGATCGTGGTGGAGGTGTTGTTGCCTATCCTTACTGATTGTGGTCAGTGTGTTGGGAAGTTCAAGATCCAGTCACAGAGGGAGGTGCCGAGGCCCAGGCCACGGAATTTGGAGATGAATTTTGTGGAAATAATGGTGTTGAAGGCTAGCTGTAGTCAATAAATAGGAGTCTGACATAGGAGTCTTTGTTATCCAGGTGTTCCAGGGTTGAGTGCAGGGCCAGGGAAATGGCGTCTGCTCTGGACCTGTTGCGGCGGTAGGCAAACTGTAGTGGATCCAGGTAGTCTGGGAGGTTGGAATTGATTCGTGCCATGACTAACCTTTCGAAGCATTTCATAATGATGGATGTCAAAGCCACCGGCCGATAAGGTACGCTGCTTGGTTTTTCTTAGGTACCGGGGTGATGGTTGTCTTCTTGAAGCAGATAGGGACCTCAGATTGTTGTAATATAAGGTTGAAGATATCTGCGAATACCATTCAAGAATCTTTAGAATTTTGTTAAATTATAACCACCATATCCACAATCTCTTCAACCACCTCTTTTAGAAATCTGGGCTATAGCCGGATGGGATGTACCCCAGGTTACTGTGGGAGACGAGGGAGGAGATTGCGGAGCCTTTGGCGATGATCTTTGCATCGTCGATGGAGACGGGAGAGGTTCCGGAGGATTGGAGGATTGCAGATGTGGTCCCTATATTCAAGAAAGGGAACAGGGACAGCCCGGGAAATTACCGACCGGTGAGTCTAACCTCAGTGGTTGGTAAGTTGATGGAGAGGATCCTGAGAGACAGGATTTATGATCATCTAGAGACGTTTAGTATGATCAAAAGTAGTCAGCACAGCTTTGTCAAGGGCAGGTCGTGCCTTACGAGCCTGGTTGAGTTCTTTGAAAATGTGACCAAACATTGACGAAGGAAGAGCGGTGGATGTGGTCTATATGGACTTCAGCAAGGCATTCGATAAGGTCCCCCATGCAAGACTTCTTGAGAAAGTGAGAGGGCATGGGATCCAAGGGGCTGTTGCCTTGTGGATCCAGAACTGGCTTGCCTGCAGAAGGCAGAGAGTGGCTGTGGAGGGGTCTTTCTCTGCATGGAGGTCAGTGACCAGTGGAGTGCCCCAGGGATCTGTTCTGGGACCCTTGCTGTTTGTCATTTTCATAAATGACCTGGATGAGGAAGTGGAGGGATGGGTTGGTAAGTTTGCTGACGACACCAAGGTAGGTGGTGTTGTGGATAGTTTGGAGGGATGTCAGAAGTTGCAGCGAGACATAGATAGAATGCAAGACTGGGCGGAGAAGTGGCAGATGGACTTCAACCCGGATAAGTGTGTGGTGATCCATTTTGGCAGATCCAATGGGATGAAGCAGCAGTATAATATGAAGGGTACCATTCTTAGCAGTGTAGAGGATCAGAAGGACCTTGGGGTCCGGGTCCATAGGACTCTTAAATCGGCCTCGCAGGTGGAGGATGCGGTCAAGAAGGCGTACGGCGTACTGGCCTTCATTAATCAAGGGATTGAGTTTAGGAGTCGGGAGATAATGCTGCAGCTTTATAGGACCCTGGTTAGACCCCACTTGGAGTACTGCGCGCAGTTCTGGTCACCTCATTACAGGAAAGATGTTGAAGCCATTGAAAGGGTGCAGAGGAGATTTACAAGGATGTTGCCTGGATTGGGGGGCATGCCTTATGAGGATAGGTTGAGGGAGCTTGGTCTCTTCTCCCTGGAGAGACGAAGGATGAGAGGTGACCTGATAGAGGTTTACAAGATGTTGAGAGGTCTGGATAGGGTAGACTCTCAGAGGCTATTTCCAAGGGCTGAAATGGTTGCTACGAGAGGACACAGGTTTAAGGTGCTGGGGGGTAGATACAGAGGAGATGTCAGGGGTAAGTTTTTCACTCAGAGGGTGGTGGGTGAGTGGAATCGGCTGACGTCGGTGGTGGTGGAGGCAAACTCGTTGGGGTCTTTTAAGAGACTTCTGGATGAGTACATGGGATTTAATGGGATTGAGGGCTATAGATAGGCCTAGAGGTGGGGATGTGATCGGCGCAACTTGTGGGCCGAAGGGCCTGTTTGTGCTGTGGCTTTCTATGTTCTATGTGCATAGGATTTATTAATTTATAGTCCCATTAGTTTCTGCAGTACTTTCCCTCTACTAATAAGCTCCCTGGTATTTTTGGGGTGCTTTTTGTAGCTTCTGCTGAGAAGATTCATTTCTTTATTCCATATCCACGTTTATTTGTTCCTCATTATAATTTCTTTCATCTCAGCCTCTATGGAAAAATATTAACTTTTGCTACTCTCTTTTTACTTACTTGTAAAACTCAAGACAGTGCAAAGAATCTGGTTGTACATTCTTGATGATTAGGGGAAAGAAACCTACTGGGGGGAACCATGCTACCTATGTAAGTAAAAGATAACAGAGCCAGTCACAACACCAATAGTTGGTGAGTAACTATAAAGAAATTGTACAAACTAATAGATTTCAAATCTCAATTGTCCTCCACATAAAATATAACAGATGAACTAAATTCTTAGATCTCAATTTTCAGGATGATGGACGTTTGACTCCTACAGCTCAAAGACTCAGACCAGAGTAAAATCCCCACCAACTCTGACAGGCTCACTGCCATTTCACGCTCTAATGAACATTGATTGGCAGCAGGCAGGGCTTCCGTCCTCACTTGGAAGGTAATCCCATCTTGGAGAGCTGTCCACCAAACAGATTGGCCCACCGCTCTCTAGCTCATCCAGGCATAGTGCCGCAGCAGTCAGAAGAGGTGCTGCAGTGTGTTGCCTGAAACAAAGTGCAGGGAGCCAGTGTCAAGGTAAGTGGCAAGGGTCCCGGGGAGAGTAGCAGGTTCTATCTGATTCCCTGGGGGTAGGGTCCCAAAGAGGCATTTTCAGTGTCAGGGGATAGGCCTGGTGGGGGCAGGGAGATTTGGAGATCTCAGATCTGTGAGGGGTGGGCGCTTCCAATCATGAAGATGGGAACTTTCTCTATTTTCCATTCTCAATCATTGGATGCCTGCCAGCCTGAAAATTGAGGCTGGGTGGGAAAAGATCCTTAAGTGGTCACTAAGTGAACACTTAAGGCCATTAATAGGGCCAAAGGCAAGCTTCTTGTCCGAGGCCTGACCAGCTCCACCATAAAATTGCATCTGGTCCAGGGCGGGCGGGATCCTAGAGGGAATCCCAGCCAAGTGATTTCACGTTTCTCTTCACCCCCCCTCCCCCTCCCCACCCCTCCCCCTCCCCACCCTCAAAACCTGCGGGGGAAGCATAAAATTCAGACCGTAAACTATTTTCTTCATTTAATGGTGATATAATTCATCCTGTGGATTAATTAAAATTTGCAGCAATAAGTTCAGTGTGAAATAAACTTCCACAAAGAATCATGAAGTACTTAAAGTCACAAGTATGATTTGCCTAGTCAAGTGCATAAGGAACCTGCCAGTTCATTTTTAATGGATTGAGCCATGAGTACATCTGAAAGTTTGAACACAGAGTTAAATTTTTAAAGACTTGAAGTACAGAGTACTACTAAGTACTAACATTGTGACCTTAGCAACAGTACTTACTGCACGTACAACTCTCCAAATGACAGGGTTTTGAAATTGAAGAACTTCCATCTTCAGAAAATGTCATGGGGGAGCGAGGCGATGCCATTGACTGGGTGGTGGGGAGTGGTGGGTAGGGGGAGGTGCAGGGGTTTCTGGGGGGAAAGCTACCAAGGGCGGGGGGAGAATTGGGGCTACGCGGGCCTGGGGAGGGAGACTACTCTGGGGTCTGGAGAAGAATAAAGCTGCTGGAGGAGTGACCCTGCTGGTGTTTTGGAGGAGCAAGACTGCATCATGAGCGGAGGGGTGGGACTGAGGTTACAATGGAGGTGGGGCTGGGAGGAGCAAGGCTACTGGGTCAGGATGGCAAGGTTGATGTCAATCTGACTGTCCTACATTGGATTAGTGATTTCCTTAACAACAGTATCCAAGGGTGTTAATTTCTGGGATATACTTTGAGCCTATGTTAATGATTTTTTTCTCTTTATTCATTTTACAGAATGTGAGCATCACTGGATAGGCCAGCATTCATTGGCTGTCCCCAACTGCCCTCCATTCCAGAGGGCATTTGAGAATCAACCACATTGCTGTGGGTCTGGAGTTACATGTAGGCCTGACCAAGGAAGGATGGCAGATTTCCTTCACTAAAGGATATTCGTGAACCAGATGGGTTTTTAAAACAGTGGGACAATGGTTTCATGGTCATCATTAGACTTATAATTTCAGATTTTTATTTCACCATCTGCCACGATGGGATTTGAACCCGGGTCCTTGGATTTTGTCCTGGGGTCTCTGGATTGCAAATCCAGTGACAATGCCACCAAGCCACTGCCTTCCCCTGAATTGTATCAGGGCTGTGTACTGTCATCTTAGCTTTTTATCCGATACACAAATGATTGTTGATCAGAGCACAATGATGTAACGATCCTGAAGTCTGCCGGTATGATGGTACTTGTGGGTTTCATAACAAATAATGAAGTAAACCACAGGAACTCCATGCAGACATTTGTAAAATGGTACAATCACAATTCTCTTAAACTGAATAAAACAAAATGAAATAATTAGTTATAGATTTTAGGAAAAATGCCAGTGAATGATATTGTTCCTGTGAATAGTCATGATGTGGACATTGAAGAAGTTACTAACCAGAAGTATCTTGGTATCAAAGTAGATGATTGAATTGGAGGGAACAGTGTACAGGTGTGATGGTCATGGGACATACTATCTATACTATACTATAACCAGGATGTTGCATCCATTAGACAGTGCTAACTGATCCCACAACCCAGGGATCAGATCTAAGCGTTGCAGTTCTGACATATCCAGTCGCAAATGGTGGTAGACGATTAAACAACTAATTGAAGGAGGAAACTACACAAATATCGAATCCTCAATGATGGAAGAGCCCAGTACATCAGTGCAAAGACTGCCTTAATTTCAGTCAGAAGTGCCAAATGGATGATCCATCTTGGCCTCCTCCTGAGGCCCCCAACATCACAGACACCAGTCGCCAACAAATTCAGTTCCCTTCAAGAAAAAGCTGAAGGCACTGGGTACTACAAAGAGTATGGGGCCCTGACAACATTCCAAGCAGTAGCACTGAAGATTTGTGCTCCAGAACTAACCACACCCCAAGCCAAGTTGTTCCGGTACAGCAACAGTACTGGCATTCATTCAGCAATGTGACAAAGTGTCCAAGTATGTACAAGCTGAACAAATCCAACCCGATCAATCACCGCCATCAGTTTAATCTTGATCATCAGCAAAGTAATGGAAGGTGTCACCTACAAGCAGCACTTAACAATACCTATTCACTGATGGGTTCCACTTGGATCATTCAGCTCCTGACCTTCCAAGTGCCTTTGGTTTAAACGTTGACTTAAGAGCTGCACTCAAGGTGCGCTCAAGGTACAGCGACTACCCTTAACATCAAAGCATCATTTGCCCATGTATGACATCAAGAAGCCCAAGCAAAGCTGAGTCAATGGGAATCAGGGAGGAATCTCTGCAAAGGTTAGAGTCATACCCAACACAAAGGAAGATGGTTGTGGTTGTTGGAGGTCCGTCATCCCAGGACTGCACTGCAGGTGTTTCTCAGGGTAGTGTCCTAGGCACAACCATTTTCAGTTGCTTTAATGACTTCCCCACTGTAAAGTCAGAAGGATGTTCACTAATGCACACAATGTTCAGCACCAGTTGTGACTCAGATAGTGAAGCAATGTGCCCATTTGATTTGTAAAGAGAGGCTGGATAGACTGGGACTTTTGTCCCTGGAGCATAGGAGTCTGAGGGGTGATCTTATAGTGGTCTATAAAATAATAAGGGGCATAGATCAGCTAGATAGTCAATATCTTTTCCCAAAGATAGGGGAGTCTAAAACTAGAGGGCTTAGGTTTAAGGTGAGAGATACAAAAGGGTCCAGAGGGGCAATTTTTTCCAGAGGGCAGTGAGTGTCTGGAACAAACTACCAGAGGTAGTAGTAGAGGCGGGTATAATTTTGTCTTTTTAAAAGCATTTGGACAGTTACATGGGTAAGATGGGTATAGAGCGATATGGACTAGATAAGGGGTTAAAAAAAAGGCGGCATGGACAAGTTGGGCCGAAGGGCCTGTTTCCATCCTGTAAACCTCTGACTCTAATAACCTGCTCAGTGACGCCCAGTTTGGGTTTCGCCAAGGTTACTCAGCTCCTGACCTCATTACAGCCTTGGTTCAAACATGGGCAAAAGAGCTGAATTCCAGAAGCGAGGTGAGAGTGACAGCCCTTGAAATCAAGGCCGCATTCGACCGAGTGTGGCATCAAGGAGCCCTAGCGAAACTGGAATCAATGGGCATCAGGGGGGCAAACTCTCCGCTGGTTGGAGTCATACCTGATACATAGGAAGATGGGTGTGGTTGTGGAGAGTCAATCATCCCAGCTCCAGGGCATCTCTGCAGGAGTCCTCAGGATAATGTCCCAGGCTCAACAATCTTCAGCTGCTTCATCAATAACCTTCCTTCCATCATAAGGTCAGAAGTGGGGATGTTCACCGATGATTGCACAATGTTCAGCACCATTAGCGACTCCTCAGATACTGAAGCAGTCCATGTTCAAATGCAACAAAATCTGGACAATATCCAGGCTTGGGCTGATAAGTGGCAAGTATCAATTGCGCCACACAAATGCCAGGCAATGACCATTACCAATAAGAGACACTCTAACCACCACCCCTTGACATTCAATGGTGTAACCATCACGGAATCCCTCACTGTCAACATCCTTGGGGTTACCATTGACCAGAAACTCAACTGGACTTACCACATAAACACAGTGGCTACAAGAGCAGGTCAGAGGCTAGGAATACAGTGGTGAGTAACTCACCTCCTGAATCCCCAAAGCCTATCCACCATCTACAAGGCACAAGACAGGAGTGTGATGGAATACTCCCCACTTGTCTGGATGGGTGCAGCTCCAATACCACAAGAAGCTTGACAGCATCCATGACAAAGCAGCCCGCTTGATTGGCACCACATCTACAAACATTCAATCCCTCCACCACCGACGTGCAGTAGCAGTGTGTACTATCTACAAGATGCACTGCAGCAATTCACCAAAGGTCCTTAGACAGCACCTTCTAAGCCCACAACCACTTCCATCTAGAAGAACAGGGCAGCAGATAAATGGGAACACCACCACCTGCAAGTTCCCTGCCAAGCCACTCACCATCCCGACTTGGAAATATATCACCGTTCCTTCACAGTCGCTGGGTCAAAATCCTGGAATTGCTTCTCCAACGGCATTGTGGGTCAACCCACAGAACATGGACTGCAGCGATTCAAGGCAGCTCACCACCACCTTCTCAAGGGCAACTAGGGATGGGCAATAAATGCTGTAAGAAGTTTAACAACACCAGGTTAAAGTCCAACAGGTTTATTTGGTAGCAAAAGCCACACAAGCTTTCGGAGCTGCAAGCCCCTTCTTCAGGTGAGTGGGAATTCTGTTCACAAACAGAGCATCAATAAATGCTGGCCAGTCAGCGACACCCAAGTACCACGAATGAATTTTAAAAAAATTCTGATCAATGGTAACTCCCCAGGATTTTGATAGTGGGGGCTTCAGCGATAGCAATGCCATTGAATGTCAAGAGGCAATGGTTAGATTGTCTCTTTTTGAAGTTGGTCATTGTTTGGCATTTGTGTAATCGAATGTTCCTTGCTACTCATCAGCCCAAGCCTGGTTGTTCAGGTCTTGCTGCATTTGGACATGGACTGCTTCAGTATCTGAGTCATCACAAATGACATTGAACATTATGTATCTATCAGTATCCTTATGATGGAAGGAAAGTAATTGATGAAGCAGTTGAAGATGATTGGATCTAGGACACTACCCTGAGGAACTCCCACTGTCATGTCCTGGAGCTGAGATGATTGATTGACCTTAAACCACTGCAACCATCTTCATTACCACACTGAATTGCCCCACTGCCAACATCCTGCGGGTTACCATCGACCTGGTACTGAACTGGACCAGCCAAATAAATACTGTAGCTACAATAGGAGCTCAGAGGCTGGGAACTTACAGTAAGTAACTCACTTTCTGACGATCAAAGGCCTGTCCACCATCCACAAGGAACAAGACAGGAGTGTGATGGAATACTCCACACTTGTGTTTATCAACACAGCTCCAACATCATTCAAGAAGCTTGAGACCATTCAGGATAAATTCAGGACCATTTGATTGGCACCCCATCCATCACTTTCAATATTCATTCCTTCCAGCACCAACGCAATAGCAGCAGTGTGTACCATCTATAAGATGCATTGTGGCAACTCTACCACCTAGAAGAACAGCAACAGACACAGGACCACCACAATCTGCAAGTTCCCCTCGGAGTCACCCACCACCCCGACTTGGAACTAAATCACCGTTTCTTCTGGGTCTTGCTGGGTCAAAATCATCAAACTCCCTTCCTAACAGCACTGTGTATTTACCTACACCACAGGGACTGCAGCAGTTCAAGCTCACTACCACATCTTCTCAAGGGCAATTAGGGATGGGCAATAAATGCTGGCCTAGTCCGTGATGCCCACATCCCAGTAGCTATACACATTGCATTCCATAACCTCAATTCAATTCTGTTCAAATATTAGGACAACAAATTTAACAGGATATGTTGTACTAATCCATGATTTATTACCCTGCAGATGACGGTATACAAGTTGACCTGGTGCATAAAACAACCCTATTTAAAAAGGTGCCACAATTGATGGTTAGGCCTGCACTGTACAAGACAAACCCCTTCCCAGGAAAGTTAGTAATGGGTTAACTTTGTATGATGGGACTGACTTCATGGTCCTGATGGTATATTCATACCTTTTGTGTTTAATAACGACTGTGAAGAATTACTACCATTGCTGAAAAACTGAACACTCAATTGTGCAACTTAGGGAAAGGTCAAGTAAATTGAGGAAAGCACAGAGTTAAGAATTAAAAAAGTAGAAGTGGAAAGCTGCTTCACAAAAAGGTCAGGTTGAAATTTTGAAAACAGATAGAAAAACATAAGTAAATGGGATTTGAGGTATAGATCAGCCAGGATGGAATGGAATGATCGACAAGTTTGAGGGCTGAATGATGTACTCCTGTTCCTGTGTTTCCATGAGGTTTTAAAACTAAATTTTCCTATCAAAGAAATAAACAAGAAAAAAATACAAGTCATGGTTTAATATTTTGCTTGCAAAATTAAACAAGGTCAAACAAAATCAAAATTCTTCCAACACAATCTGATAAATTTATCTGAAAAAAAACATCAATCTTGTAAGATTCCACATTTATTTCTGAAAATTTTGTACATTTAGAGAGGACGATAACACTTTAACACAAATGCAATTACCAGCTTCAATGCCAAGGCTAGGAGAATGGAGTCTGTCACCATGTCAACAGCACAGCAGAATGAAAATGAGCATGAGAAGATTTTAAATAGTGAGGAGGTTTTCTTCCTACATATATAAAGATGGTCCAATGTACTCCAGTTCAGTTTGTTAATCAAGCTGAAGGTATGCAATATTAAAATAACAGTTATTTAAAAAATGGGTACAGTTTATTACCGAACTGGAAATGCTAAAGTAGAAATTTAATAATCAGTTTCCCCATTTGTAAATACACGGGATCAATAAAATCAATTCTACCAATTAGGACTAGTTTCTTAGACACACATATGAATACTGCAGTAAGATTAGAGTATACATATTTATGAGGAGAGGTTGGAGAAACTTGGTTTGTTCTCACTGGAGCGACGGAGGTTGAGGGGAGACCTGATAGAAGTCTACAAGATTATGAGAGGCATGGACAGAGTAGATAGTCAGAAGCTTTTTCCCAGGGTGGAAGAGTCAATTACAAGGGGGCACAGGTTTAAGGTGCAAGGGGCAAGTTTTAAAAGAGATGTACGAGGCAGAGTTTTTACACAGAGAGTGGTGGGTGCCTGGAACTCATTGCCGGGGGAGGTAGTGGAAGCGGAAACGGTAGTGACGTTTAAGGGGCGTCTTGACAAGTACATGAATGAGATGGGAATAGATATGGGATATGGTCCCCGGAAGGGTAGGGGGTTTTAGTTAAGTCAGGCAGCATGGTTGATGCAGGCTTGGAGGGCCGAAGGGCCTGTTCCTGTGCTGTAATTTTCTTTGTTCTTTGTTCTTTGTATCTCAGAATATTAAAATCTTTTAGAATAGATTCCACATCACAGAACGTTTCTAAATGTCTGTAGATAAGAGTGTTACCCTTTTGCTTGTCTTCTTTGGTATTGTTGTCTTGAAAAGCAGACTCTGTAAGGGCACAGAGATTAAATTAACCAGATAGGGCATTTGCTCAGATCTTTTGTGACAAAATCAGCTTTTAAAGAATCGAAAACAAATGTCATAGACAATCAGAATTGCACCTTGTCTCAGTATTATTATTAGGTACATTCAGGGAAAAGGCTACAATCCATTAGATGCAGGACAAATTGGTTCCTTAACTCATTTGTGCCCTTCACTATAAGAACTTTTAACAGGAGTTTGATGTACAGATGAAGATACGCGCTCTTGAAAGGTCTCCCTGACTGATTATTTTATGCATTTGAATAGGTTTCAATACATATTCTAATTAAAGTTGGACCTTTGTGATAGGATAGTTTTCTATTTTTATTGTTATTATTCATTTATATGTAATTTATGTGAAAGACCAAGCAATGTACCCTAATTGAATTTATGTATGGACAATGAAGTGATAAAAAATGAATAAATTGATTCTCTTAAGTCCCTTCATCTTTCTGTAAACATGTAATCCTGTTTTAGATAGATTTTGATTGTTTCATATTATGATGATACTGTGCATGTTCCTTTGCAGGATGTTTCTAACTGGAAGCCCTGGAAGTTGTCGGCACCGTGATGTCTGCTGCTGAGGCAGAATAATAAATATAATTTTGGTTTTACTCTGGTGTTCTGGGGTTTTATGGTCCTTTGGGGATTGTTGAGTGGAACTTGAATTGGGGATGAATGACAGGTCAGGTGATATGCTTGGGGGCAGTTTTAACCGTGGAAAGTCCAAGTTTTAGTTTCATTTTCTCAGTTGCTGTTCGAAGCTGGTGAAAGAAGGCAGCGTCTCGCTCTCTTTCCAGAGGCTTGCTGGAAGTTCCAGGACTGGGCAGCCTCAGAGAATTGATCCAACGTTCAAAGGACCAATTCACAGCAGGTGTTAAAAAGTTGAAAATCCAGCATCATGTGAGCATACTTGTTTCTGTGCCAAGTCTGAAGAGGGGTGTGTGTCTGTGGGATGGTGTTTGACTTGGAACAACATAGATAGCTAGCTGTAAGGTTCATACTGTGTTACATTTAAATCTTGCAACTGGTAAAAGTTATGCTAATTTTTTTTTGTTATATTTTAAATGAGTCCTTAAATAAACTTTGTTTGATAAAAGCTTCCTAGTGAGTCACTTGAATCATACCTGGAGTGAAACACCTTATGCTCACCCATGCCACACAGTGGTTAGCACCGGTACCTCACCCCTCTGGATTACAATTCCAGGGACCTGGGATCGATTCCCGGCTTGGGTCACTGCCTGGGTGGAGTTTGCACATTCTCCCTGTGTCTGCGTGCGTTTCCTCCCAGTGCTCCGGTTTCCTCCCACAGTCCAAAGATGTCTGGGTTAGGTGGATTGGCCATGCTAAATTGCCCATTGGTGCCAGGGGATCAGCTAGGGTAAATGCATGGGGTTAAGGAGATAGGGCCTGGGTGGGATTGTGGTCGGTGCAGACTCGATGGGCCGAATGGCCTCCTTCTGCACTATAGGATTCTATGATTCTATGATCTATGCCAAATTCAAATGTAAAACTTAGGGTCTAGGCTAGCTTCACACCTTGGAGTTTCTGGCTTGGGACTTAGCAATGTAATTAAAAGTGAAGAGTGATGTTTCTTAGACTGTGTCATAAACATGAAAGGCTATACTGCATTTCATAGCTGGTATGGGAACTGTGGCCCTGACCAATTCAATGAACGTTTTGCAAATTCTTCCATGGAAGCTTTAAATAGACAAAGCAATTTTTTAAAAATGAGCAAAGACTTTTCTTGTGGATAGACGGTGAACCATATAACCTAGAGAGATTTTGGTCATTGAAGAACTTGATCAGATTTTTTTCTGTTTTTGATTAGATTCATGGAGTCATAGGGCCTGATTTTAGCATTTTGAGTTTAAGTGCCGAATCTGGGCGTCAAATAGATCCGAACCTGGAATCCTCTTTCCATACGCTTTTTGCCGGCTCTGGTCCGATTCGCGCTGTGGGCGGGGCTTAGCATTGGCGGACCGATCGGAGCTCTGAACTGCGCAGTTCGAAAAAAATGTGGCAGAGCGCGCCCGGGCACGAAAGAAAAAAAAAGCAGAAAGTGGAGAGAACGGCTCTCTGACAGTCATCCTCTGGTCGGGGCGGGGGGGGGGGGGAGGGGAAGTGTGGGAGGAGGGGGGTGGGAGGAGGGGGGGTGGGAGGAGGGGGGGGCGGGACCCAGATCATCCTCTGGTCGGGGAGGGTCCGCCGCCACTCTGCGGGCGATCCCTCCTCCCCACCGGAGGAACGAATCCCTTCTGCCGGAGTGGACGTGCAGCCATGCCATCCCACAAAACCTTCAGGATGAAGTGATTCCTCGCTAAGAAGATGAAGCAGAACTGGCCGATTCCACAGTGGATCCGCATGAAAACCAGCTACAAGATCAGTACAAGTCCAAGAGGAGACACTGGAGAAGGACCAAGCTGGGCCTGTAAAGTGATACACCATCACTGGTACACTACCAGCCACAGCCATCTCTCCCATTCTCTTGCCCCTGCAGAGAAGATTAATCTGTGGCTGGTAGTGTATCAGTGATGGTGTATCCCTTTACAGGCCGAGCTTGGTTTTCATGCGGATCCACTGTGGAATCGGCCGGTTCTGCTTCATCTTCTTAGCGAGGAATCGCTTCATCCTGAAGGTTTTGTGGGATGGCATGGCCGCACGTCCACTCCGGCAGGAGGGATTCGTTCCTCCGGTGGGGAGGAGGGATCGCCCGCAGAGTGGCAGCGGACCCCCCTGCCCCCTCCCTCCCCATCGATTGGCCGCAGACTGGCAGCGGATCCCCCCCCCCACCGACCAGAGGATGATCTGGGTCCCACCTTGTCCCACCCCTCACAACCCCCTCCTCCTACCCTCCCACCCCCCCTCCTGCCCACCTGAGGATGACCTGGGTCAGAGAGTCGTTGCAGGCTCTGAGCCCGCTCTTCGGAAGCTGCAGTG